>NW_021604564.1:30659585-30668080 GCF_004785775.1 Grammomys surdaster | reverse complement strand
CATCCAGCCTTCACGAAGTCAAGGTTCTCTTCTTCCACCTATGCCCACCAGGGCCCTCCACTTTTACATATTCAGCTGAAGCCCTGGATCCCCCCCTAAGTGCTCCCAGGCTGGTGGTTTAGACCCTGGGAGCTGTGGTTGGTTGGTATTGTTGCTCTCCTCATGGTGCCACAAACCCTTTCAGCTCCTTCAGTCTTCACTCTAACTCCTCTATTGAGAACCCCATGATCAGTTCAATGACTAGTTGTGAGCATCTGCCTCTGAATATGTCAGACTCTTGAAGATCTCTGAGGAGCATATCCATATTAGGCTCTTATCAGCATGCACTTCCTGACTTCCACATCAGCATCTACCTTTGGAGATTGCACATGGGATAGATACTCAGGTGGAGTGGTCTTCAGACAGCCCCTCCTTCAGTTTCTGTCCCTCACTTTGTCTCCATATTTGCTCCCTTGAGTATTTTGTTGCTCCTTCTAAGAAGGACCGAATCACCCCCACTTGGTCTTCCTTCTTTATGGGCTTCATGTGGCCTGTGAGTTGCATCTTGGGCATTTCAAGGTTCTGAGCTAATATCCAATAATCAGTGAGTGAATACCATGTGTGTTCTTTTGTGATTGGCTTACTTCACTCAGGATGGTAATTTCTAGTTCCATCCATTTACCTAGGAACCGAAGCACCTAAAGAAATGTTCAGCATCCTTAGTCGGCAGGGAAATGCAAATCAAAAGAACTCTGAGTTTCCCTCTCACACCTGTCAGAATGGCTAAGATTAAAAACTCAGGTGATAGTAGATGCTGGCGAGTGTGTGGAGAAAGAGGAACACTCCTCCATTGTTGGTGGGACTGCAAGATGGTGCAACCACTTTGGAAATCAGTCTGGCCGTTCCTCAAAAAATTGGACATAGGGGCTGGAGAGATGGCTCAGTGGTTAAGAGCACTGACTGCACTTCCAGAGGTCCTGAGTTCAAATCCCAGCAACCACATGGTGGCTCACAACCATCTGTAATGAGATCTGATGCCCTCTTCTGGTGTGTCTGAAGACAGCTACAGTGTATTCATATATAATAAATAAATAAATCTTTAAAAAAAAAATTGGACATAGTATTACCCGAGGATCCAGCTATACCACTCCTAGGCATATACCCAGAAGATGCTCGAACATATAATAAGGACATATGCTCAACTATGTTCATAGCAGCCTTATTTATAATAGCCAGGAGCTGGAAAGAACCCAGATGTCCTTCAACTGAGGAATGGATTCAAAAAATGTGGTATATTTACACAATGGAGTATTACTCAGCTATTAAAAACAAACTAGTCTTAAGGGTATGCTCATTGCCTGGCAGTAGATGAGCAGCAGAAAATGAACTCAATGAGATCTTTGGAAGTTAATTGTCTCATAACATTGGACACAGCTTTTTGTTTGTGTGTTTGCTTTTTGTCAGTTTTAATTCAATCTTTTAAGAATGTTATTATACCTGTAGATCATATGCCTTCCAGTTTACTGTTTTCATTGGATTTCTGAGTGTGTGAACTAGTGAGGCTCTGTGTTTATAACAGTTTCTGTACCTTTGCTTGAGTTCTTTTTCTTGTATTTTTTTTCTTATTATTCTGATATGGTAGTTTTTATTTATATTGTTATATTATTTTATTTTAATAGTATTTTAATTTAATTTAGTATTTTAATTTAATAGTATTCCTTAAAAGTCTGTTAGTTTTCTAATGAGAAGTGAAAGGAGGGTGCATCCAGATGGGAGGAGAGGTGGGAAGGAACAGAGGAACTGAGAAGAATAGAGGAAATGGAAACTGTAATAGGGGATCTTCTGAGAGTTTAAAAGAAATCAACTTCCTATAAAACAGGAAAAAAGAAAAGGAAAACTGTACATAAACTTTCAATCACATCATGAGTATATTATAATGACATATCATTGAGATGTTCAAGTATACTCCTAGATCCTGATTTATTTAACTATATTCTATGTTTGAGTGTATTATAATCATTAAACATGGATATGATTACTCTATTAGTAACAAAATGTTACGTCTTGACAATATAATTTAAGACTCTTAAATGATTTTTAAATGCTTGTTATGCCAAAAAGTATATGGTAATGTTCTCTCTCTCTCTCTCTCTCTCTCTCTCTCTCTCTCTCTCTCTCTCTCTCTCTTTCTCTCTTTCTGTGTGTGTGTGTGTGTGTGTGTGTGTGTGTGTTTAAAACCTTAACTATGTTACAGAGAAACATACCCTACTTTTTCAGGCCAGTAGAAGGAACTCTGACTTGATGCATCATTAAGATGTTCTGGTTATATCTGGCTAAAGAATGTGGCCATTACAGACTTCATATGCCCCACACCTCGTAGTCTCAGCTATAGACTCTGGGGAACATTCCCCAATCCAAGTTTCTGTATAAATGTCCTCTGAGTGGCTCTATCCAGTTGCTGACTGAAACATATGCAGAGACCCAGAGCCAAGCATTAAATAGAGCTCCAGACATCTTGTGGAAATATTTGGGGAAGGAATCATGAACCTGGAGGGGATAGGGCTCCCCAGGAAGACCAACAGAATCTGAACCTGTTGGGGGCTTTCAGAAACTAAAACACCAACCAAACAGCATACACAGGCTGGACATAGGGCCTCAGGACATATGTAGAAGACATGGAACTTGGCATTTATGCATGTCTCCAAACAAATGGAACTAGGCTGTCCCTGACTCTCTGTGGATCCTGTTTCCCTAACTGGGCTGCCTGGTCTGGCTACATTGGGAAAGGATATGACTAGTTCTCCAGGAACTATCCTCGTTCTCAAAGGATAAGGGGAGGAAGAGATGGAGAAAGGGATTTTAGGAGAGCTCTCAGAGGAGAAGGGCAGCACTATCAGAAAGTAAAGAAAATAAATAAATTAATGTAGACAAAAAGTTTTTTTTTTTAGCTGTGTGAATCAGCAGTCTTGACAAGGTCCATGATATCTTCTCAAATGATTAAAAATCTTCCCAGCAAAAAAAAAAAAGAAACCAGTGCAAAATTCTTTGAGATACTTTATGTATAACTGGTAAAACTTTAAATCAGCAAAATGACATTTGATAGACAAATTAAAAAACAAACTAGGCAACAACAACAACAACAGAACAGCCATGCAGCCATATGATATATGTGGCCAGTGACAAAAATGTAAATCTCAGTATCACACTGTCATTTAAAGGATAAGATAAAATACCGGTGAAGTTAAGTTACTGTCTGTGTAATGTTAAAACTATTTTGAATATAAAACTCTGAATATACAAGTAAGGAAGTTCTGCAAATGAGAACACATACATCAGACTGAACTGCACTTTGTGGGCCAATAGAGGTAGTCAATTTTTCATTCATACTCACAAGAAATTAATAGACTTAAATCAGAAAACTCATCATCAGGCAAAAAGTAGAAAACATCTTTAGATATATGACATGCCTTAAAGCAATAGTCATTATTTCAAGTGTCTAAAATTTCTGGTGTCATATTACCATCACAAAACAATCTTCCAATATAGTCTTTACAGATTTCACAGAGCCTGGTGAGTCATGAACAACACAACTGTCTGTTTTGTCCTTTATTCTCTTCATCTCACAAGTCCTTTCATTTATCACCTACCCATCTGAACTGTAAGTCACTTCCTGAATAGAATATTCTCAGCAAATGGAGCCCCAATGCAGAAGGTTATATCGGCACAAGAATTTGATTTTGAACCGTTAATAAATGGAACACTTCATTTGTTCATCAGTTAAAATAATATCTTAACTCATTGAAATCCTTTCTAATTTAATACTAATATATCCTAGAACATGAGCAGCAAATATCTGGTGGCTGTGCTCCTCGCTGAGCAGCAACACATTTCAGGGCATCTGGTCATGCATTTTCTTGCGAAAGTTTTTAGCTACTTTAATCATAGGTTGACTGAGAGTCATAGAAACTGACTATCTTGAACCGTAAAAATAGTGATTTGCAATTTATCCTATTACTATTAATTTGTGAAGGAGGGAAATGAGCTATTAACAAGTTATCTTTATTTGTCATTATATTATATGACATTCTATATGACAGTGATGCTACCCTATTTCCCTTGGTTCATGTTTTCTCATATCTTGTCTCCAAAAAAAGTAAGTAAACATATTACATAAACACATTTCTGTAGAAAAATCTTTAAAAATAATAAAATAGCATATTGTACTAATTCATTACATTTAGAACACACACCCCAAACTCTCAAAACCTTTATTTTCTTCTATGTCCCAGAACTTTTACCACTAACTTTACATATAAGTATATTAAATGGAATGTTTTCATTCTCAGCCTTAAGCCACTTAAAGAAAACATTATTTTGACATTATCAACACTGAAGGTGTGTTAGTAAACTATAATTAAATCAATAACTTAGTTTTGAATTTCTGAAAATATATTAGAATATAAAAAAGTTCTATGTTAAATAAGTAAACTAACATTTAGAGGAACAACTGAATTGCATAAAATATGAGCTCTCCCATTTGAGACAGAAAGAAATTTCCCTTTTCTACATTAAGTGGAAATAAATATGTAGCCATTAATTATGAAAGGTGAGTTGTAATAAAATGTGGCAGAAATGAAAATTAGTCTAAGGCTCTAAATTTAAACATAATTATTTTTCTTGATCAAGCAAACATTCCATTAAAATACATTACTCAATATTAATTATGTTTAGATTTTTTACTATGATGCTTCCAATCCAATGTGGCATTTGTACATTGGAATTAATGAAAAAATAAAAATCTCTCATTTGAATAATGCTTTATACAAAGGATAAAAAATTATGTAACAATTTCTATTGTAATTGTGTTTAGAGCCAAGGTGAAATAAATTAATTTCACTGATTTAAATATAAGAAATAGTTTTCTTTTAATTGTTAATGTGCTAGCCCTATGTATACATGAGGTGAAAGTTGAGGACAGACACCCAAGGTTATTTATTCTCTGATGTCAGAGTTCACATAGTAGTCAGTTCACACACAGGTATGTACACAACATGCATACACAGACACAGGTTATTTAAAAAAAATCACTCAGCAGCATACTATCTGAAAAGGACTGACAAATATCCGAGTTTGACATGATATTAGTTTGGTTAATTTTCACTACTATCAGCATTCAATGGAGCTCATTGGCATCAAATAAGAACAAATTTCATACATATTTTATGAAGGAAACACAGTGATATAGTTTGCAAAAGATTAGAAAATGTGATCCACAATGGAGAATGTAACATAGCTTTCACTGTTACAAATAAGAAAATTCATTTCTTTTCAGGTTCTACCTAGTTTCCTTTCCTATATCTCATGCAGATCAGAGGGAAAGTTAAGCAGTGTGCATGCAGCCAGTGATCTATTTAAACTTGAATCAAAATATCTGCTCAGCCTTCATTCCAATTTAAAGCATTGTATACTTCTGTAGAGTTTTGTATACTTCTAAATTTTCTCCATTCAGGATATGCACCTGATAATCCCCTAGGTTTCATGTAGAAGCACAAAGACACAAGGCATGTGCTCACATGAGTCTGGGTTTGGAGGGACATATAGTTATCCTCATAAAACTCCACTGTGATCACGTTTTACATGTGCTTCTGGGAACACAGTTGGATCTCACAATTGATCCCTCCCCATTGGCTGCTCCTTTCACACTTACATTTGCTCATCAGTCTTACCTAGAAGAGTGTTTTTATATTGTCTTGTCTGACTCAATTAGATCTTGTTAAAATACTGTGTTAGAATTCATACTGATGTGTCCAATAGTTTAAAAATAATATGTTTTGAATATTAATCATTTTTTTAGACATTACATCATTTCCTCCTTTCTTTCTATACACCCTCTGTTTATACCTGTCCATACTATATTTCAAATTCATGGACTCCTTTTTCATTAATTACTGTCATGAATATATGTATATATTAGCTATACATATATTCCTCAGTGACTGAATACAACCTGCTCAATCTGTATAATGTTACTTGTCCATTTTTTTCAGCACTGACCATTTGCATTGGATAAACAATCAGTGTGTTCTTCTCTAGAGAAGACTATTTCTACTGCTGCCTCTTCTGTAAATAAAATATTCAAATTTGATTTTAGGTTAGTAAATTCTAAACCATACTTATAACAATAACTACTGATCTGGATTGTCAGTGATTCTTTTGGTAGTTTTATGTGCCGATGAAGACCAGAGCCAATTGTATCATAGTATAAAAGTATTATTTATGCCTTTCAATCTGCTTCTCTCTTGAATGTTGGTGAAAACAATACAACACTTCAAATTTCAAAACATGTTATATCTTAGAAATTTTACTTAGAATTACAGGCAAAATCATGTCTAGCACTTATTGAACCAGGTAGGTACTAAGGCTACTCTCAAGTAAGCCCAATGTAGTCTATTACATGACTTAGCATAATTAATAAAGAAAGCTACTTGATTTGAATCTTATAATATTTATAATAACATAATATATTATTTCAAGAAAAAAGAGAGCCATCTTATCATTGGAGATGGGTTCTTGTTTTTACTTGATTAAATGCTGTTATTTTAACTTGAACTCATAACTATCCACTAGCCCACATTACAAGGATCTCAGTAATTTAAGCTTTTCATTCTGAATTACTAAAGTGCTAAGTACTGAAATCAATATATTTAAATAATTAATTTATAACATTGATATACTGAATTATTTACAGTTAATGATACATAACTAATATAATTTACTAGTATGCATTAATACATTAAAATCATATTACTTTGTTAATGTGTTAAATTATTAAATGGCCTTCATAATAAATATAACATATATATTTAACACTGCTGTTAAGTTTATAGTTTCAAACATTAAACACAATAAAATTCATTAGCTATTCCATTAAGGAATTTTACAAAATGAAAGTTTCATATTTGAAGCAATGGGTTCTATGTTATTGTCCCATGTTAAGAGTATATATCTAAGCTTTCCTGGGCACTGGTATAACTTCATTAGGCTTCACGTTGTCAACTGAACCTATCATTAAGTAAAAGTTGCAAGAAAATTATGTTTTTTAAAGTGTGTGTCATAGGCACTGTCAAAATTTAATAGTGCTGAGGACCTTTGTGTGCACTGACTGCCTGTTTACCCTAAATTGTAAAATTAAAATCAGAAATAGAACTATAAAACATAAAAGAATCCAGTAATAAAGTGCAATTAAAATTTTCAAAGCACTAATCTTTTGAAAACAGTAAAATGCAATGAAATAATTAATAGCTTTAGTGATGAGCCAAGCAAACAGAGTGATCTGCGCATCAAAGCCTAGCTTTTCGTTTAGTATAAGAAGAATTTAATTATTTCCATAAAAGGTTTTACTAATAGTCTCAAGAATATTGTAAGAAATTCTAGACATTCATCAACACCAGATGGACAGTGAAGTGTTCATAGGCTTCCTCAGCTTTGAGTTATAAAATAAAACATAAGAACTATTAAGTTGAACTCCAAACTCAACACACTTGGTAGATCCAAATGCTACCTTTAAAAACATATGCATTAAAAAATATTGAACTTAATTGGTGTACAACATGACATTGCTGATTATATCAAAGAAAGTGTGGATTACATCCTTCTGAGTACAGATATATTAAATAAAAGAAAACATTATCTAAAAGAAAACACTGGATGAAATGATTGTCCAAAATACTGTGAAGTAGAAAGTCCATAGATCATGATCACACAGTGAGGCAGCAAATGATGCAAAAATCGAACTTAATCATTAGGAAGGCAGAATATAAGGAATCTGTGAAGAGATGAAGTTAAATCTTCTGTTTTTTGTGCTGGCTGTCAAAAAAGTCAGTTTTGAATTCTATTTCATCTTTTCTCTGTGGTACTTCAGAAAGCAGTTCAATGTCCCTCCACTCCCCAGTAGAGTGTGATAAAATTAAAGCTATCACAAAATATTTGCTGAGATATTCGTAAGTCTGTGAAGTGGATGGCAGGCTGCCTCAGCTTGTCTTACTTATCACTAATTAAACCAGGAAAAATAAGGGTAAAAGACTTCAAAAATGGTCACATGGTAGGAAATACATCACTAGAGTTCGTGTGACTTATGATACTGAAATAAAGTTTTCTTTAAGTGACATTGACAGAGAGCTTGTTAGTGATAGTTTGCGCAGTGCTGACACTGATTAAGTCATGCTTACCTTGAAAATATCTCATGTACTGAAAAAGGCAAAATAAACAAAACCAAAATAAAAAATCTAAGGGAGGAAGACACACAGACACTGGAGGTCGGTGTTGATAAGGTTAAAATGCTCTGGTGGTTTTGTGTCTTGTGGGATTCTTGAATGAGTTCGTGAGTGGGTCCCTTGTTTCTTATGCATGCTCTTATTCTTTCCTGATATTTGCATTCTACAATTCCTATGTGTTACATTTTGCTTAATCTATATTATATTATATTATATTATATTATATTATATTATATTATATTA
>NW_021604564.1:30576362-30659575 GCF_004785775.1 Grammomys surdaster | reverse complement strand
TATATTATATTATATTATATTATATTATATTATATTATATTATATTATATTATATTTATTTATTTTGTTATGCCTCAGAAGCCTACTTGTTTTATGATGATCAAGGTGGTTTCCAGATGGGGATGAGTGGAGGAACTGGAAGAAATTGTGAGAGAAGGGGGCAATGCTGAGTTGTATTATATGTGGAAGGAATCTATTTTAAATAAAAGGAAAACGTCTGTGGTGGTGTCTACTTCAGTAACTTGGAGTTAAACACCAAGCTCTCAAAACTCACAAAAGATGTAATTACTAGATCATACAAATGCATGCATTGCAATCAATCTAAATGTAAACAGTACAAAAATTTGATATAAAAATTATTGAAAAATAATTTGGTAAATTGTTTAAAATACGATTTGCAGTTTTTTCTTCCCAAAGTTTGCAAAATTTTCTACTGTCTTTATATTAGTTATTGATTCTTCTAATTCTACCATAACTAGATACAAGTGTTTAACCCAATGCAATTATTAAGTTTAAAGAAATCAAAAAAGTTGGAGAGATTGCTTGGTGGGTAAGATTGCCTATTGTGAAAACATTAAGACTGGAGTTTGGATTCCCAACATGGCCTGGTCAACTGTAAACCAGGGTGAGTATTGGAGAAGACGCAAGAAACAGGGATTGATGTGGCCGAGTAACCTGCCAGGGAAGTTGAAAAACACCAAGCTACAGGTTCACTGAGAGATTGTTTTCAGACTGATTGAGCACATATCCATTAGAAGTACACTCTGGCCATGGAACAGTCAGTCATACCTACACATGCACATACCACCATACATTCACATATATCATATAGACACAGAGACAGACAAGCACACACACACACACACACACAGACATACATACACACACACACAAACACACACACTTGTACATGCACATGCACACGCAGCATACACACATACATTCAAGAAAGAAATCTAAGTCTTAATGTGAGGTTCTGAATATATTACTTATTATGATTTATGCTTTATTTTACATGATAGTTATTAAATAGCTTAGCAATCACAATACTATAATTGCTATAGTATATGTGATTTACATAAAAACCTCCCTCTTGTATGTCTAGTCCTTCAATGACTCAATATCCAAGGATGGATTGGTACCCAGCAGGTACCTCTCCTTTCTCACAGGACAAGGAGGGGTGATAGAGAGGGGCTTGTTGGAAGTACAGGTATGAATGATGTTGAAATCAGGATGTAAACTGAATAAATACATAAATTAATGAAAATAAAATAAAAACTCCTCCCTTAGGTAGTGTCTGTTCAAAAGACATAGTTTCGAGCTTTCACCTCTTTATTTGTTTAGATTTTGGATTATTTTCTTCTCTTGTCTTATTCCATGTTGCCTTTTCTTCTTGCCATAAATATTTATTGATTTATTTTCTGACATTTTTATCAAGGATGATATCATCAACTCAAGATTTCCTATGACTTGATTCATAGAGAGAGATTATAAATTGCTTGATATTTTATTTAGATGGTTTCCTTAAAAATTACTCATCAAATGATAGAAGTTTTCTAGAGGAAGAAAAAACTTACATAAACATTAAATAGAATGATTTGATTGCCTGTTTATAAAGTCACAGTATTCAGTAAATCAAACAAAAAAAAGTAGATTAATAACTTGACAAACAGTAATAGCTTTGTAAGGTTCTGTGATTCACTAAAGAATGATACCCCAGAGTCAAATAGTATGCAACACCAAAGAGCGTTTGTTGGGCAGAGAACTGGTATGCCATGGGCTACTATACATCAGGATGGAACACAGAAGAGTATACTTTTTAGAGTCAATTTAAAGCTTGTTTTAGTAGGAATGGGTGCCTTTTACTTTCCTTTCCCTTGATTGGTTGGATCTATTTCCAGTGATTTGAGTGCCCTTGTAATTGCATAAAGTTCTGGGAGATTTGGGGGACTTTGCTGATAAACTATAGTTGACTCAGGCTAGGTGGTATGGCAGCTCCTAACAGCTTCTGATTGGCTGCCCATGAGGGGTAGTTGTTCTTGGAATTGACTTTGTTTGGACTTTCTCCTGTTCTGAAAAATGTAAACCTAGGCCTGGTCTCCCAAACTGCCAGTTTGCAGCCTGTGATGGATTCAGCCTGGCTTTGACTAACTCAATCCACTCAGTTCCAAGATAGTCTATAATATGAAGAACACAATAGAGTTATAAAATTTTTCGATGCAAAATTTTTAGATTTTTTAATTGGTAAAATTCTGTAAATTATCTCTTGCTATGACCCAATTATTATTCTATTTTGGGTGATGAAGATAACATAAATAATGCTATTTTCAAGTATAACCATAAAATAATTTTCATATGTTTTTGCCAAAAGGGCTTCTTGTTGGAAACATAGGGCACACTGCAAGTCTCCATCACTGAACGTAGTCCTCCTAAGCCATCTTATAACCACAGACTCTACTTGACCAGTTACGTCACTGGACTTTCTACTTCATAGAGAAGTGAGAGCATACATTCAAGAGTGTTCTCAAGCTCACCTGGAAGCATTGATGATTTCTTCCACCAAACGTAAATTGGGTCACGGTTGCCATCTGTTGATCTTTTATTTACTAGGCAACCAACTCTTGAAGAAATGATTGAGTTTCATGGCCACATGTTTGTTTTTTTCTAAGTATTCCATAATATAGACTCTAAAGAAACTTAAATGTGTCCCACGCCAGAATGAAGACAGCCCTCCAGTTTTTGTAAAATATGTTTCAACTAGCAGGTTCTTCCTTACTGTTCTTACTAATGTCAGAACTAAGGCTATTAGATTATAGCTTTGTGAGAAATGATAGCAGGTTATGTTGTGGTGCCAGATCTACTTTATATTTCTGTAGAATTGAGTGCAGCACTCACCCTGAAATTAGTTGTGTCCCAGGAACACCTTGTACTTTCAGATGGACATCTTCCTTTTGTGGGTGAGTTTGAGAAGACAAACTAATAGTACAAACTGAGAGTCCTTGAATTTCTCCTGTCAATCTCTAGTGATAGGAACCAAAACTTCCATCAGTTTTGTAATCTCAACATGATGAGATACTATTGCACTTGACATAAATAAGAAAGTTTAAGTTAAATGGAGGCTGAAAGATGTCAGATTGTATGGAACAGATAGAAACCTGATTTGGTATTATTATTCACAGCATAAACTACTGTTAGCCTTGTTCCAGGGTTCTTTATGTTAAATGTTCTCCTTTCAATTTCCTCTATACTTCTCTCAGCAATTATTGACATTTCCTTATTATAAAGAGAAAGTCTCTATACATAGCTCTTGCCCCTTTGGCACCACAGACAGAGTTTAAAGTTGTGAATGTGTATTTATTAATAAAGTACCAATTGAATTTTATCAACTTAGCTCATGCCATATTTATCTGAGTTAAGGCAATAACATGTTGAAAGTATGTTGACGTTAAGTGGAGTTAAATTAAAATAAACTCCATTGCTGACTGAAATATCAGTATGTCTACCAAACATGACAGTATAGCAACGTAATACACTGTAGACTAATTCACTCCATTTGTAATCATTTGGCCAACTTAGAATATGGTTATCTGCCATTTAATAGTATTATTAAAGATTATATTATCTCCTATTATTAGACTAGAACAAGATTATACCTTAAAATTCAATCTATACTTTCTGTTAAATGTATACTGTCTTTGTACAATTATAAAATTTAAAAAGATTGTAGATTAAACCACTGACTGAGACTATCTCTATTAGTATATAAACTACGTATATATTAATTGGTAAATATATGACATCTATATACTTATATATCAAACAAATCATTGAATAATACTATCTTAATCTATTCAAACACAATACTGTAATGCAATTTGTAGAAAACATTTATAACTATCACAAAATGTATTTTTACAAGCGATCACAAAGTTAAAGCAATTATCTACAACTTCATTTGTCAATTCTCTTTTCTGAATTGTTCACACTTCAGTATGATTCTCAAAAAGCTCTCGATATTTTTTTTGTAGGGCAAGACAAACCATTATCCCTGATGTCTTAAACATGACTTAATTAGTGTATGAATTACATTACTATAGATTTGCACTAATTTTAACAAGATTAATGATAGTAATATGTAGTGATGTCAAGAGATCTACCAACAGAACTTCTATACTCTAGACATATTACACCTTATCCTCATGTTTGTTGAATGATGGTTCAATTACCTCTGAAAGAACTGTTAATCACTACAATAGCAAAATTAACTTCTTCCATTGTGTACTGAGACAAGCAGAAGAGTTCCTATTGGCTTAATGATAATATAACTTTAAATTCAGTGGAGTAGTTGCTCTGTGAGTTCCAGTAGTGTCATACTGAAAGCATCATATCCTCTAATGATATGTTCTCTAAGGAATAGAGTATGTGATCAAGAAAACAGAATGGTAAATTTTTGCAGCAGAATCATTACAGCCATCGTTAAATCATGTTTCATTCCATACTAGGCTTTGTCTACTGGTTCATGAATTTTGGTTTTTGGGAAAAGAGTCAAGTATACTAAAATGCTAAATCATAGCTTAAAACTGCCTATTGTAAGAAATTATCTGAATGAGCTTAATCAGAAAAAAAGGATTCCTAGATATAAATCCCAGTGTCTCAGTATGCCTGTTAGGTTATTTCATAGACAAATACCAAATTAATTGACAAAGAAGAAATAAGAACCAAGGAAAGATGAATACCTGTTACTACCCCCTTCAAGATAAAACATCCTCTTTGATATCAATGCTCCCTGCTGTATGACTATAGTGTCCCCCATACCACTTGGGTATCAAGATTAATGGCACTTACATATTTGGCTATTATGGTTGAGTTCTTTGAATTTAAATTGATGTATACTGTCAGCAAACTTTATTCTTAAAGAGAAAATCATGAAATTTGTATATTTTAAAGCTTGATCCAGTTTCATGGTATTTCTTTTACTCAATTTTACATGTGTCTACATGTATCATGCATTTCTATATCTATATCATCTTGAGTTTGTTTCTGTGAAGCCAAACTTCCTGGAGAATTTTATTCTGAAAAGGAAATGAGTCAGAAGTGAAGACAATAGGCATTGAGGAACAAACATATAAATATCTTTCATGTCCATTTTTAGATGCAGGTTCTTGTGACACTTTGTGACACTTTGTTTAATAAAGTTAGGTCTCATGATATCTTGATCCAAGGGTAAGCATTCCATCTTTAGTAACAGAGTTGTAGATTGATAAAGGTTTACTAAATTTTATAAAGAAATTAAAATTTACAAAGAAATTACATCTGACAACACTACAATAAAATAACCTGGTTATATGTATGATAACCCACTGGTTATCTACCATCTACCTATTATGCATAACAAACATTGATGGTAAAGGGAGATATACTTGGAATTCATATTCTTTATGATTATGATAGTTCATCTTAATCATAAAATACTTTGGTTGAAGCCCACTAGAAGATACAGATTTAGTGTTGTCTGTGAGGATATTTCTGGAGATGCTTATCTGAGAAAAGAACATTGATGTTTAAGGTAGTCTCATCAGCTCATGGGGTCAGGTCCTTTTCTGAACAGAAATGACAAAGCAGGTGTAGTACCAACATTCTGGATATCAGCAATAGCCACAAGTTGTATGCAAGCTCCCTGTTGCTCCACAGTAAGAACAGAAAGCAGGTTCCATGGATTTCCCAAGCTTCCTAAGCTTCTGCCATGACTCATGGAATGTTTCATGCTCTAGAAATCAAGACCAATTTTGAGCCAAGGCCCAATGTTCCTGGAAAATATTCAAATTACTTCAATTTCCCAACACATTGTTACTATAGCAAAATGGGATAGATGGTTTGAAACATCTCAGCGAAAAAAATTGAGCACCAAAGTTCTCTCAAGGGAATCAAGCTTTCAGGAAACTTCTTGTACCTAATGTCAGTTGGAGAATAGTTGGCTTTATCCTTTGTGTGTGCTGAAAATTCGGATAGGCATATGTTGACTGGTCTGGAACTTCACTGATAATTCACTTTAATAGACAATTTTATAGGTTTTCCATTTATTTTATTTCTCTCTGTTTCCATGTCTCTATATATATTAGGATGCTACTTTGATTCTGTTGTAATTATAGGTGCTATCCATGATCATAGTTAAATAAGGGCAAAGCTGCTGTGCTACAGCCATACAGGGATTCAGTTACTCTTTAACAATTAGGTTTTTCAGATCAGCAGGTCACTCTCAACAAAGTTCTAATCATATAAATGTCTCTAACTGATAGTATTAGTGGATTTGTTCTAGATAGATTAAAAGAAACTAATTAATCTCAAATCAACAAATAATTTTAGAATTCTGATTCTTAATAAAACATTGGACTCGTGGAAATGATTCAGTACTTATAGTGCTTATCTTGAGAGGATACTGGTTTGAATTTGAATGTCTGTAACCATATCAAAGCCAGTCTTAATGCTGTAATCCTCAGTGCTCTTATGTCAAGATGAAAGGTGGAACATGAGAATTTCCCAGAGCTACTGGGAGAGAAAACTGGGTATATACAGTGGCAAAGAACAAAGCAAAAACAAAAACTAAAAACAAAACAAAACAAAACAAAAAGGCACATTCTCAAGTAAAGCAGAATGTGAGTTCCTACAGCTGAAGTATGATTTCCATTTACAATATGATGCACAGGTTTGCACTTACATATGTGAACACATACTTGCATATATACTCAGATACACACAAAAATGTGTCCTTATTTTCTATTAAAAATAACTTCTTTAATTCTACCTTATCTGAAATTAATCCTGAAATTCAGACACCATAATATTAAAAAAATAACTACAACTCTTACATTTTCTTCAGAAAATTATCTTAGATTTTCAAGGTTGAAGGTACAAAAACATAAATTCCTTTTGGTAAATGTGGTAACCACAAGTAAAGATTTTAGCAAAAAACTTGGAGTTGGGAAATGTAGCCTTCCCAATAATTGAAACATCAGCATATTTTCTCAAAAAATTCAGGGATCAGGGGCAAGTCTGAAGCTAGGTCTCTGCCTTTGAATATCATATCCACAGAATATTTTACAGACAGGGATTTTAAGTGTATCAGCACAAAACTTGTGTGCAACAGCAAATTACTGTTGATAATTACATGTTTCTTTAAAAGTTACTGTCGTAATGAAATATGCCAATCCCAATAAATATAATTAAATCCAGAAGAATAAAGATATTTATCCATTGTTATCCATTCTATATATTCCCTACCTAAATTCATGACATTTAATATAAACCGTAACAATTAGTTTAATATAAGCTTATGTGTCCATCAGTTTTATGTAAATTTTAAATTATATCTCCTATTCTGCTGGAGTTTTAAAAGAGCAAAAGAAAAGAGGTGAAAGGAGGACTATTAAAAAAGAAAGAAAAGCTCTCTGGTATTTTGTCAGCTTGGCATTCAGAAATCCTTAGGGGAAACCTGCCTTTTGAATTCAACTTAATAGAAAAGCCCCTATGAACTCTGTCATGAGAATAACTATTACAGAATTTGACACCAGAGTAGACAAGCAGGATCATTGCAGCAGAAAATCCTACAGCAATAAACCAAAATTTTTCCTGACACGGAAGTGTAAGCTGGGTAATTAGTTAAGCAGCTAGAGCTAGCTGATGCTATGGTAAGCTTAAAGCACGGTTTCCCAGTGTTGGAGAGATTTCAAAACGCTCTTCACTCATGGTGAATAATTTCAATCACAAACAACAAAATTATAATTAAAGTGTTAACATCATTTTGGATTACTGGAAGGATAATTTACATGATAAAATAATGAGCTAGTAGCAATATATTTGGTTAAAATATTCAGTAGTTATGGAATTATAAGTGGATAATGCATTACAAATGAAAATTCAAAAGTTGTGTTTTAGAGTTTCAATGTTACAGAAACAAATAACCCTTGCAGTATTCATAATTTAGTTCAGTTAGTTTTGGTAAATTCAAAATATTGGTTAAAAAAATAAAAATAAAATGATTTTGAGAGACCAAACTGCAAGTTTCTATTCTACTTAAATCAGAGGAAAAATATGTTGAGGTCTACATTACATTAAATAAATTTCTCTCTTCTTACAAATAAAATCAATTAAAAATTTTATACTGCATGGTTAGAAAACAACTTTTTAGACACAAAATTTTACAGTGATTAAGAATTAAAGGGTCTGAGCTTTTATTCTCCAGATACACAGAGTCATTGTGCTGCAGGTGCACAGATGCTGAAGAGGACTCCCTCGTCACAGAAGAACTTTAATGCTCAGAGCACTGACAGTAGCCATGAGATCAGTAATTTCCTAAATGGCCCCCATTTCCTCAGCCTCTGTATCCAGAGAACCATTAAATTTTCCAGGTGTCACCTGCAGGAACAGTAGGTTGAAATAAAAGACAGGGACACTAAGTTTAGCTAAACTGGAGATCTTATGCTGAAAAGAGCAACTCTTCAAATGAAGACACTTTATGTATTGAGCGTATACACATTATGTATTCACTAATGTGATGAATATAATATTCATTTTATAAACACAGGTGGGAAAAATGAAAGTCTGGTCTGCCTATATAATACAAGTTATGGGGAGTCCAATAGAGAAGCTGTATATCTCTGTCTCTGGGACACAAGAGCAGGGATGTTTATGGAGAACTTATCTGCTGATGATTGCATGGTGGGCACTTAGTTTAACCTCTGATGCTTTAATACTGACGGTGGTTTTGATGAGTTGTATAAAAAACTGTGTTTTATATGGATCTACATGTTAAACTAATAGTTATTGCCCACTTTTTCATCAATACATTTTTTTCCAAAGTTAATTTTGAAAAGTGATTTCCACATCTGACTTCATAAAAATTTAACAACAAAGATGTAATACACATATGTTAAAATAACATGTATACCTATGTACAGGCATGGTTTATGCATAAATAAGTATTTCCCATTTGAATTGTATGCATCCTTGTGAGAGTTGTGATTAATATAGAGAAAGTGTGTTGCAGTAAAAAGTTATTTGTGTTGTTTCTACCAAGCTCATGTTAGTGAGGATAGTGTAATGAAATTCTGTGTAATTTCCAGTTGGTTATGATCTTTCACTAAGTAATTTTATCACTAATTCAGGAGAATACACAGTTACTAAGTAAGTGTATACTTTTACCGATGGCTTGCAATTATTCTGTGAATGAGTATTCTTGTCATTATTTAGTGGGTCGAGGAACTGAAGTTAAAAAACTCCTTTATTTTCTAGTTCTTCAACCCTAGTAAGTAGGGGAAAAAAGTAAGGATCTAAGCCAGAAAGGCACATTCAATTTCTGCTGTCCCTAAACAAAACAAGTTGGTTGAATGCTTTTATTTTGACTCTAAATCTCAAATTGATGTCCAAATCTTATCTCAAAATGACAAACCATTTCTCATATATATGTCTGTATGTACATGTATGTGTATGTGCTTGTGTGTGCATATGTGTGCATATGTGTGTACATGTGTGGGGTGTGGATATAAATAAGTTGATGCATAGCCTGTAGGTGCATACATGCATGTTTTTTCATATGTACACATGTACATGTGTTTGTGTGTGTGTGTGTGTGTGTGTGTGTGTGTGTGTGTGTGTAAATTCAGGGACTTGTCAGCCAGGGACATGTCAGCCAGAGTTGAAATTTGGATAACTTTTTCAGGTACATTCTTTCTTGTTTTCAGAAACAGTGCTTATCATTCTCATAGATTAGACTGACTTTTTATGAAAATTATGGACAACAAACTCTGGTTGAATATAAGGCAAAGTCTTTTGACTGTGGTGTCTCACCAGGCCAGTGTAGATCCACCTAGTTATCTGTCTGCCTGTCTTTATTCACTTCCTAAAAATTAAGTCCAGAGCTTTAATACTGTTATGAAATCAGCCTATCACTGATTCTTATCCTTGGTCTGAAAATGGTAATTTTCATTTCTTGTTTATATTAGGTTTAATAAATTTTTTGAGGATACATAGAAAGAAAATTGTCTATATAAAGCAAAAGTATTTGGATGAAGTAAGAAGCCAGAATTAGAAGTCTTTCACTTTTTCTTATTAGTTTAAGTAGTTAACGTCTATATTATATGTCTTAAAAACGTATCCTCTAAGTAAATCTTTTAATAAAGAAAAATTATTTTGTTTTAGACAATGTGCAAAATCTTTGAAAAACAAGCCTCTTTTTGCAAATAGTGACATAACTCCTTGAGCAATATTCAGTATGTGTTTTACCCCGAAAAAAATATTATCAAGATTAGTTTCGTACTATATTCTATGCCAGGAACAACATCTGTAAAGATTTTAATTTATTAACAAAAATCAATATTTTATCATTTTTATACATAGTTCAAAGCCTTTAAACATCATTGTTAGGAAAGATTAATGACAATAACAAAATAATACAGTCAGTATGAACACTTAGAGGAGCTTGGAGGTAACTTCTCAGCTATAATTATCTGCACACTACAATAAGTAGAAATCTGCATGGCATTATATAGGTTGATGCTTTTGTTCTCAACTTTGAGGGGAACAACAGTCTTTTGATTGATGGCTGTCCTCTCTGACTTGTATGATTTTATATCTTATTGTATTAAGAAATGAGAGAACAGGAAGAAAAGAAACAATTTAAACAAAGAATCAACATAAGAAAAGATGAAAAAAAAACATGAAAGAAAATCTGACAGGATGTCCTGTTAAGGAGTGCTGGAGCTGTCAGAGTTGAGAGTGTAGAGAATCCCCACAGAGCTATGCATCTTCTGGAATATCTAATGAAAAATATAATATTGGTTGTATCCAGACTGCAGGGCATTTCACATGGCACAATGTCTGGGTATTGTCTCTTCATATAATGAGAGCTATTTTTTTTCTTTCAAAATGTAACTAGTATCATGTACAGAAAACTTTAATCATTTATGTTAAGATAAAGAGCAGAAGAAATACAATATAGTCACCACATCCCACAGCTGTAGAAATAGAACACTATTAATTTCTTAGTAGCCCTGTTGGGTGTTTGACACCAAACAACAACTAGCAGGAAGTTTACTGTAAGAAAATTATCATGTCATTTAACAATCTAATTCTATCTGATTCTAATAATTGCTTAAAAGCCTCAAGTTCAGTGGTTTGAAATTTAATTAATTTTTATAAATAAATTTATAAAATGTAGTATACAGCTTCTAAAATATAGAAGGAAATTTTACAAGCTACAAAATGGTGGCTAGCAGATACTGTGTAGCTATTGTTTTATTGAGTAAGATTTTCATATCAAATATAAATCCTGGCTATGCAAAGGGACACTGATATAGTTACTTTTCTTTTGCTGTTATAAAACATCATGACCATGGCAACATACATATAAGAAAACCTTATTTGGATGACAAGTCCAGAGGACCATTGCACGATAGTGAAGTGGATATAGCAGGCAAACAGGTGGCCAGAGACACAGGTAAAATTTCACATCCTAAACTCTAAATAGAAGCAGAGACAATACACCTGAAATAGCATGTGACCTTGGGAATCTCAGTGCTGTACCATTATAATATATGTCTTCCAGCAAAAGATAACCCAGTAAACATACCCAAACAATGTCACAAACTAGGGACCAAGTATTCAGGGGTCCAAGAATATGAGAGAAACCTTATTCATACCACATGTCCGCATTGCATCCCATGAGAGTACTTCTTATGGCAACTAATTTAGTAAGATGAGAGAAAAAAATGTTTGAGGCAAATGATGACACATCAGTTTTAAGAGAAGATAAACCGATATTAGCTTAGTTCACAGTGCACTGTAGAGGACACTTGTTTCATATATAGAGACTTGCAACCAGAAATAATAATAATAATTAAAAAAAATACAACTAAGGTAGTCCATACCTGTTCTGTGATTGAAGAAATAAGCAATGCTATAAAAATGAAGACTGAATTATTTTGCACCTTAAATATAACATAGAAGAGCTTAGGATTCTAGGTTTAGATAGAATAAGTTTAGTTAGATACACACAAACCAAAGAGGAAGCAGTGACATAGAGCAGCCAGAGATTAAAGAATGTGGCCTATCAGGCAAGTAATGCTGCCAGTGACGATGACTCCCATGCCTCCAGGGGAGTAGATCCTTGCCTGCCCCTTGATTACAGCACATTAATACTAATATTGAACATTTACCTACAAAATGGAGGGAATATTCTTCTCTTTGTAAGCTAATGCTCTTGGGATTTATTATAATTGCCACAAGAAAAGTTAATGTGGATTTTTGACTTACATACAGTATAGCATATTTCTTCTACTTGGTACATTCACAGCTCAGCAAACTACTAATGAAAAAGGCCCATGGGAGATATTTCTTTTTTCTTTCCCTGATAAAATAGGTTTTAATCTACCCTGCAGATATTTCTGACCAAAATTGTGGCTAAATCTTTTTTATAATCACAAAAGTCATACATCAAACAGATCCAATGAAAACAGCTGCTTAGTAGGTAAAATTTCAGTGTTGAAATGTAATTTATGAAAAGTTTTGACCAAGGGCAAAATCATAGCTAAGTTAATATCATAAATATTTCACAGAAACACTGAAGACTATCTGCCCCTATCTTCAATAAGTAAACATTTAGAGAGTCGAACTCTAATTGATGGCAAGTCCAAACTTGAAGCGATTGATATTATCAGTTGAGAAGAGCATTTGCATTGGTGTTGGTGTAAGATCAATGATGCACTGTAAAACAAAATCACATTACGTATATTTCAGAGAAGGAACTACAGAACATAGCGGGTAGACACCAGCTGTATTTGACTTATGCAGCTTAGAAACTGTTAGAATATTACTATAGCCTAAAAAAGGATTTGAAAGGCATGAATAAATACCATGATACATGACATGACTCTAGCTTTGTCTTTCTGATCCAAAGAAGATTCTTCTGGTATGAAAAAAATGTTCATTAGTGAGTATGGGATGCTTTAACAAAACTTCCAAAGACCAGGAAATTAATATCGGGTATTTATTTTCCCAAATTCTGGAGCCAGAAAAGCCTCAGGTCAACCTCCCCTTTAACTTAATCCCTTGAGTAGCCCCTTTTTGTTAGCAAACAGATGCTAGTTTTTACATTCACAACGCCCAGGAGCAGAAGGGAAGCTGAACCTGGTGTTATCCTGTTTGCTAAGGAACATTCTAAGCCATGGTCTCCTGCCTCTACTTTAATGACCTGACTCCAGGAGTCTCTAAATTCTTTTGCATATGAGATTGACATTTTTGCATTTGAGATTGACATATGCTCTATGTTTCACTGTGAATTTTTTGTTTTACTTGTTTGTTCTGTTGTTAACACTGAATTTTTGTCTTTTTTTTGATGGAATGCATAATAAGGAAACATTTATTTGATCAGTGAGTGACTTTTGTTTGATAAGAACATTGTGATCTAGCCATTCTATAATGTCATTGGGTATGGATTAAACATAAATTACAACTAAATCATCAACATAAATGGCAAGTGAGAATAAACAGCATGGAATACAGGGAGAAGGTAATCAGAATTAGTGGGAGAAGCCACAATCTGTGATGACTGTGCAGGTTTTAGTTAATTCCGGAAGGATCAGCTATTTGGTGGCTTGCGCAGCTGAGTAACTTGCTTTAACCTTAGAGGAGACCACTGGTTTTTATTAGAACAGATCTATAAAAGAGCAAACATAAAACAAACACAATTCTAAAAATAAATACATATATCCACTAAAGCAGCAATGTGTTATATCCATCACTATCATTCATTCATTCATTCATTCATTCATTCATTCATTTCTGTGTTTATTTATAGAGAAATATTTCTGCTTGGTCAGGAGGTCCTCACTCTAAGTAGCCAGATTGCTAGCAAATACCAAGGGTTTCCTCCCAGCACTGGAATTCCGTGTGTGTGTGTGTGTGTGTGTATGTGTGTGTTACAAGTCTTAAGTTTTCTTCCATTGGTTCTGGTGATCAAACTCAGATAATATTGACCGCAATGCCAACAGTTCATGAACTGGACTGAGATACCCCTTTGCGCTCAACCATTGTTGTGGAGTTCTAGGGAATAAGTTAATTGATAGAGCTATTTCCTAGAATATAAGGGCCTTCAATTCATTTATTACCACTAAATAGCCAAACAAAGCAGCAAAACAAACATTTTTGCATTCTATCTTTCTCATCTTTTATCAATTATTATTTGTGTTCACCTTTAACTCATGGACTGTGGATTCCCTATTTCATACACTAATATTTCATATTATGTAAATAGAATGCAATATAGGTAAGACTTATAGATTACTTCAGTATGCAAATAAAGACAGCCTCCACCATTTTATGATAAATCACCTTTATGCATGCACACAGACACACACAGACACACATACATTAATATTGTAACTTATGATTGCATATTATAATACCTTAATACTAATTCTACAATATTTAATATTCTTTTCATAGTCTCATTTTAAAGGAGTTACTACTTATATAGTAAAATAAAAAGGCGAAATGCCAAGTTATTTATCAATACCCAGCACACACACTGCTGTCCTAGTATTATATGTTTGGTTGACTAGATACTATGTGTAATCAAGGAAATAGGCACATGATGCATCAGAATCATATTCATTTCATGATGAAAAATTCTGATTTCATTCAGAGAAAACAATCATTAAAAACAATCAAGTGCATGCTGCACTTTGCATAGAAATCGAGGTTGTTTGAGTTTTTCTCTGATTTTTCTATATTGTAGGATTTATTTGTAGTAAATAAACTTTTCTCTGAATACAAATCCCCAGGCCAAAAATAAAACCCAGTGTTTACTTGTCAGGAAGAATTCCTTTCCTGAGGGAAAAACTGCTGAATTTTCAATGTGCTTGATTGGACTATTTTCAGATCACACATTGACAAGGATTTTGCTGGGAAGATGGGATGGTCAAGCCTTTTTAAAATTCATAGGTATTTTTCTCCTTAGCTAGATGAAAAACTCAGCATTGGACATTCTGTTTTGGCTCAACTATCACTCCCTAAATTCTAAATGTTCCAGGCTCCCTTTTTATCATGCAACTTGAACAACTTTGACAACTATTTCTCCACTTACCAGAATCTCATTACTATGAAGCATGCCGTGTCATTTCATTTCAGTTTTGCAGAAAGTGTTGTTTCCTTGCATGCAAAGCCTCACTTTCCCCGTGAATTTGTGCAGTGGGATGTGTCAATTTGAAGTTAATCTTTTGTACCCTGTAAATGTACATAGAACCTTAAGTATTGATGCGGAATACTGATGTTTCACTATCCATTTGCATTGCTTTCCATTCATCATGTGAATAATAATGCCTTTGAAATTTATTATGTAAATTTTAACTTGAAATCTTGGTATTAAAAACAGGTAAGGAGTTAATGAGGTAAGATAGATTTTGGGGGAGAGAGGATATCTTTGAAGGGGTTACTGTTTAAAATGACTCTACCACATTTTTCTGAAACAAATTGAAGAACAAACATTGAATTTATATTTTGGAAAATAGTTACCTGAGACTTAGTTCTCTGAGTCTTGGCCCTGCCCTAACTGTATCTATTGCAAGCCTGCATGTCAGCACTGTCTGATGCTTTTATACCCTACATTTCTCTCAGCCAGTATCATGTTGTGTTTACGTGACACCGTTTGCTTACAGAACAACACCTCTTTTCCATCATATCTGCATCTCACTTTAGAGTTTACAATGTTTCTCCTAGATTCAACTTAAGCATACATCTACAATAGTAAAGGAGTAGTCTTATGTACTATCATATAAGTACTTATTTATATAATTTTTATTCATTTGAAAACATATATCCATGTGTCACTTTTTATTTTTTGTCTATATAATTTGAATGTGTTTGTATGTACATTTTCTATATATATAATTTAAGCATGAGTAGATTATAAAATAAGCAATTGAGTCGAGTGGAATGAAATAAATGAATATAATAAGCACAAACTAGAAACTATAAAACAATCTTATTTGTTCCCTTTGAATTCTTACTGTGTTCTAGGATGTTTTACCACTATGTTTTCCTTCCATATAGCAGGACAAAGAAATGAAAGCATTAAAAGTGTTTTTCTCTTCTGGAAAGCTCTGCCAAAATCTAATCATTGGTTCCCTTTTAATTTATAATATATCCTATTCAAAGGAATTTCAGGGAACATACTGTTAATTCATTACCAGTCCACAAATCTTCAGAATCTTATGAGCAAAATTACTGAATCTGATTTGATGCATGTTACTTCTCTGTGTGAAAAATGCTTGACTGGATGGAGGAAAACTAATCTGAGGACAAAAGTTGAGTGGTGTTTGGCATGCCTAATGTTAACATCCACAGCATTTGAGGACTTCCAAGTGAGAAGTCCATCATTTTAAATCCTGATATTCAGACTATAGGAAATGATCCTCTATAAACACCCTACCAACACTTCTAGTTTCTTATTCTGGGGTAAAGTCTAAAAACTTTAGTGTGTGATCATTTTTTCCCACATAATTCTTTGAGGTAAAAGAGTGTCATAGAAACAAGACATCCAGTGTATGTCCTGGTTTTCAGGTTCTAAGTGAGAACACCATAAGCCATTGCTACCAAGCCTGCTTCTATGTTAATTTTAAATTATATATATATATATCTTTTACCTGAATCTCTCTACCTCTGTTTTCTCCCTCCTCTCTCTCATACTTTCCTTTATTCTTCCAGACGATCTCTGGTGAAGAACAATTCTCATCTCAGTAGGCATTTGTTGCCTATAGCTTCATGTAATTTTGTTGTGTTTTAATGGGTAGTGTAGTTGAACATTTTTCATATGCGTATTAGCAATTTGTATTTGTCTCTTGCAAAATGTATACTCATTTTATTACTCTATATTCACTTCTCTTAATATACACATACCACAATGAGACAAAATGTTTTTCTTCTTAGTTGGCTTCATAAACGATTATCTCAAGAACCATGTAGCACAAAAGATACAACTTTTTTTACTTATTTATAGATGAATAAATTCCATTGTGCACACCTATCACATTTTCTTTGTTACACCAAGGTTGGATCCATAACCTTGCTGTTGTGAATAAACGCACATTTTCAAGTATCTATACCATGTGTTGACACAAACTCTTTTAGATAAATGCCAAGCAGTAATATGGGCCATTTGGGATTTCTGGTTCAGTGTTTTGAGAAAACTTCATAAAATTTCAATAGAAGTTGAATATAATTACATCCCAGGGAGCAATGTACATGGATTCCATTTTGCAAATACCTTTCCAGAATTTGTGATGTTTTCATATTTTTTGCAATATTCATATATGAAGAGTAAATTTATATTATTTTTCTGTTCCTCACCTTTCCCCCTGAACTCTTCCTAGATCCCTTATTCCCTTTCAAGTTTGTGATATCTTTTATATACGTAATATTGTCAAAAACACATACACACACACACACACACACACATACATACACATGCCAGATCTCCAAATTTAGTGTTTCCTTCACATGTATGTGTTTAAGATTGACCATTTGGAATTTAAGAAAACCATGCAGGGGCTCATCTCTGGAGAAGGGCAATTCTCCTCTTAGTAGGCATTTGTTGCCTATCACTTTATGCAGTGTTGGTTGTGTTTAAATGGCTAATACAGCTGAACTTTTTAAAAATATGCTTATTAACAATTTCTGTTTGTCTCTTGCAAAATATTTGCTCATTTCTGTACTCTATTTAATGATGAATTATTTGCTTTTTCAAGGAAAATATTTTAAAAGTATTTCAAGATATAAATATGTACTTTTGTTTTTTATTTTATTTTAAACTTTTTGATCCTTATTTAACTTATTTACAATCCAGTCATTGCCCCTACCCCCACCTCGAAGTCCCCCTCTCACAGTTAATTCCTTACCCCTTTCCTCCTCCCTCTTGTCCCTGAGAGGATGCTGCCCCCTCAGACCACCACACTTCCTGGGGCCTCAAATCTCTCCAGACTTAGGCAAATTTTCTGTGGTCACACCAGGCAGTCATCTGTGTATATGTGTCTGGGGACTTGGACCAGTTCATATATGCTGCCTGTTGGGTGGCTCTGTCTCTGGAAGCTCCCTGGAGTCTGGGTTAGTTGAGACTATTTGACTTTCTATGGGGTCACGCTCCACTTCAGTTTCTGCAATTCAACCAGAGGGATCCCCAATTTCAGTCCAGTGGTTGGATATAACTCTTAGTGAGATGCTGGTTTAGCCTCTCAGAGGACAGCCATGCTAGGCTCCTGTCTGTAAGCAAACTGTAGCAACAGTAATAGTGTCAGGCCATGGTAACCCTGCCTCCTACATGTGATGGATTCCAAGTTGGACCACCTTTCCCTCAGTCTTTTCTCCATTTTGTCCCTTCAGTTCTTTTAGACAGGAACAATTCTGGGTCAGAAATTTTGGCTGTGGGTTGGTAATCCCACCCCTCTAACTGAGGCCTGTATATCTACTGGAAGTGAACTCTTCGAGTTTCCTCTCCCCACTGTTGATCATTTCATCTAAGATAACTCCTACTGATTCGTGAGAGTCTCCAACCTTCCAGATTTCTGGATTTTCCCTTAATACTGCTGGCCCTCTGGGCTTATCTTCTGTCCCACCCTTCCAATATCTAATCCTGTTCCCCCTTTTCCCCCTCCTTCTCCTTTCCCATCAAGAGCCCTCCCTCCCTCTGCCTCCAGTGATTATTTTCTTCCACTTTCTAAGTGGGATTGAAGCATCCTCTCTTGGGCCTTTCTGTCTGTTAAAATTCTTTAGGTCTGTAGGTTTTATCCTAGGTATTCTATAATTTGGTCAATATCTACTTATTTGTAAGTATATGCCATGTGTGTTCTCTTCGGTCTGGGCTACCAAAGTCAGGATGATATTTTCTAGTTCCATCCATTTACCTGCAAACTCATGATTTTCTAGTTCTTAATAGCTGAATAGTATTCCATTGTTTATATAAACTACATTTTCTGTTTCCGTTCTTCATTCAAGGGACATCTGGGCATCTATTTACAACTTCTGGCTTCTGTGAACATAGTGGAGCACATGACCCTTTGATATGGAGGGCAGGGCATTTTGGAAATATACCCAAGAGTGGTATAGCTGGATCTTGAGGAAACTTTCCAATTTTGTGAGGAAGCACCAGATTACAATCCCACTAGCAATGGAGGAGAATTCCTCTTTCTCTGCATCCTCACCAGCATGTGCTATCACCTGAGTTTTTTATCTTAGCTATTCTGATTGCTGTAAGGTGGAATCTCTGAGTCATTATGATTTGCATTTTCTTGATAACTAGTGACTTCCAATGTTTCTTTAAGTGCTTCTAGGCCCAAAGACTCTGAATCAATACATCACATAAATACCAGCAAACTCATGCTGATTGCAGTGCTGTCAGGTTATGGAACCAGCCTCAGTGTCTACCAATAGATAAACAGGTAAATGAATATATGCACAATGGAGATTTATTCAGCCACTAACAGGAATGAATTTATGCCACTTTTTTGGGAAGTAGATACAGCTGGAGCTCATCATATGAGATGAACTTGGTCAGATGCAAAGAGATAAACTTCACATATTTTCTTTCAGGTTTGACTCTTAGAACTATTCTTTTTAAATTAATTTTTCTCTCATACACAACATAGTAACCATAATTTCCCAGTAGTCCTCTATCCTACCTGTCTTCTCTCTCATGCACCTCTCTTTCCCCCACTCACTTCTCTTTTCCCTCATCTGCCTCTCTTCTCCCCCATCCACCTCTCTTCTCCATTTCCCAGGGATATGAATGCAATATGACATAACAAGATACAGTAAGACTAGGCACAAACTCTCATATCAAGGCCGGGCAAGGCAACCCAGGAAGGAGAAAAGGGTTCCCAGATCAGGCAAAGCAGTCAGAGACCCCAATTCACATTATTAGGAGTCCCACAAAACCACAAAGTCCCCAACCACAACATATGTACAGAGGACCTGGTATAGATCCATGCAGGCTCAAAGATTGCCACTTTAGTTTCTGTGAGCCCATTGAGACCTGCTTAGTTGATTATGTGATCTATGTTCTCCTGGTGTCCTTAACCCCTCTGGCTCCTACAATCCTTCTTTCCTCTCTTCTGCAGGATTCCTCGACTTGTAGAAATTTTTTTTTTTGTTGACAAGTAAGACATGTAAGCTGAAAAAAATGATAGAACAAAGGTGGAGGGCTAAAGAGCGGGTGCAGCTGGAGGTGATTATGATCAAAGTACATAATATAACTGAAAAAAATTTTCTTTACAAAGTTCAACATCATGTACAATGAACATCCACCACTTAAAGAATGTTTAAAATGTCATCCAAAATAAAAAGCACAGACACAAGAAAGGAGTTTTATTTTTTTTGTTTACTTCATTTATTTACATTTCAAATGTTGTTCCTCTTCCTGATCTCCCCTCCGATAACACCCCATACCATTCAGCACTTATTTGCCTCTAAGAGGGTGCTCTCCCACCCACCTACCGACTTCTGCTTCATCACTCTAGTATCCCCTTATACAGGGGCATCAAGCCTCCACAGGACCAAGGGCCTCGCCTTCCATTGATACTAGATAAGGCAATATTCTGCTACATATGTAGCTGGAGCCATCAACTTATCCATGTATACCCTTTGGTTGGTGGTTTATTCCCTGAAAGCTCTGAACGTCCAGTTAGTTGATATCGATGTTCTTACTATGGGGTTGCAACAAAGGAGTTTTAAATAAGGTCCCACTCATCACTCATCCAGAAGATATTATAAACAGCCAAAAATGAAACTTTAATACACTTAAAGCTTCTGTAGTACAAGGAATCAGTTAATTGACTAAAACATAAACTATTGGAGAATATCTTAGCTCTATGTATATCTGAAAACAGACTAATATCTATAATACACAAAGAATTTAACTAAACAGCTATAAAACAAGCAGCCATAATAACATTAATGTTCTTCTATTGTCTGCAGAACTTAGATCGACACAGTTGGAAATCCCATTACTAAATTATACTGTGTATGTAGAATAAGTGTGCCCTTAAATAAGTTTTAAAATTACCTAAGGCTTGATGTCCATGCATCAGGTGTCAAGTACACCCAGGGTTCTCATTGCACATGTTTGAAAATCTTCCAGCACTTCACTCAGTACATATGCTAGTGAATAGTAGGCCGGCAACTTTCAGTATTGTGTCCACAGAGCACATACATGTCTTTGAAATGGCAGATTCATTCACATTTGTTCCGAAGAAACTTGTCCTGATCAGAATGCTTCAAACTGCATGATACATGATTCACTGGGCATTATTTGATTGTGTGTAAGGAATTAGTATTATCTCTCTTAACTCAAATTTATAATTATGGTTTTAGAAGTATAATAACTAATATATGATCTTGTTTCATAATAATTGTGACATTCAAGAGTTGAATAATGATTTGTTATAAATATAAAATATTTCAAGAATAATTTATTAGTTCATGTTGCTATACATTAAATCAAACAAATGAATGTCATTTTCTTTAGACTTATATTCATACTAAACAAAAGGGACTAAATATTATAAATGCCTACAGATATTTAAATTTTGAAAAAGAATGATTTTTAAAAGAAATCTTTGACATAACAGTTTGAAAAATTTATTAAATATAAAATATAAAACAATAGACTAAAAACATTAATTTTAATTAATTAATAAGTATTTTTAGCTAGTAGTGATAAAATTAAATTAATTTCTCAGCATATAGAGATTTAAGTATGCATTCCCCATGTCCTATATTTTTATTGGTACTCAATACAGAATGAAACTCAGTTATTTGAAAACAAGATGAATGAATTATAAGAATAGGTGATTAGAATACAAAAGAGAAATTAATTCAACCACAGATTTTTGACAGTCTCAGGAAAAAAATATCTGTTTACATTTTGAAAAACCATAAATTACAAGGGACTTTCCTGGAGTACAATCATGTCTGATAAAGGAAATAATTCTTGATAAGGCTATTGCTATGTGGAAATACAGTTCATATCCACATATAGTATTTCTATGTGAATAGGGAGAAAAAATGGGAAAAGAAAAGCAAAGACAAAGAAATTATAATTGGTTTCTAGGGGACACTGAATTTAGTTTGCAAGGTGGTTGAACATTTTCACCTAAGTAATACCGAGTTAGAGAAGTTATTAGGAAAAGAGTTGTGAAATATGAATCACCTTGGTTTACATTATCATATTCACTGTAGAAGATGTATTGATTGTGAAAAAATGGAGACTAAGAAGCAGCAACTGGCCAAGGCAAAGCGAGTGAACTAAGACTTCATTGAGAGCATATTGCAGCATATGAGAGCTGTCTGGTAAATAAATAGACAATAATTTACAGTTTGTGTATAGCTCCAAGGCTTATGCTTCACTTGTTATTAGGTTTCTGCCCTGTGTTTATGTTTTTTTTGTGATGAACTTACATCCAATGAACAACAGCTGTTTCTCAGTGTTCTAGAGAACACTGAGGAGCAACAAATAAAGAACCTGAATGTTAAAAAAACACCTGACTTAGAAAGCCAGGGGAAGCTGTCCTGAGATTTTCTCAGCCAAACAATTTAGCCCTGCTTGAATTCAGTCTCATTCAAGTTCATAGAATAAAAGCAGACTGCAACCAGGCTTTTGTTTTTATAGCTAGCATTAGTATACACTGACCCCATTCTAGATAGAATCTACAATGCTCTGATACCTCAAGAGCCAGGCTTTCACTTTCAATACTTTCTATGTTGTTCTGCTCAGCCTAACTCTTGACATTCTGTTCTTCCACACTGCTGATTATCAGAAAGGAAGTATTGTTTTGGGCACATCACTTGATGAAAGAGATGAAAGGACAATAGGAGTGTGAGAGCTCCTGTGATAGTTTGTTTGTGCTTGGCCCAGGTAGTGGCACTATTAGAGGTTGTGGCCCTGTTGGAATAGGTGCGTCACTGTGGATGTGGGCTATAAGACCCTCAAGCTCGCTTCCTGGAAGCCAGTATCCTGTGAGCAGCCTTCAGATGAAGATGTAGAACTTTCATCTTTGCCTGCATCATGCTTGCCTAGATGCTGCCTTGCTTCCACTATGATGATGGTAGACTCTGAATCTGTAAGCCAACCCCAGTTAAATTCTGTCCTTTATAAGTCTTGCCTTGGTCATGGTGTCTGTTCACAATAGTAAAAACCCCAAGTAAAATAAAAATTTGTATCAGCAAAGTAGAGTATTCTCATGACAACCTGACCATGTTTTAGGGAGGACTGTGGAAGGACTTTAGAACTTTGGGTTAGAAGAGACATTGGGTGTTAAGAGTTCTGTGGAATGTTCTGTAGGATCTTGGAAGATAATGTTGAGAACAGTGCAAAGGATGGAGGCCTGGCTTGTGAAATTTCAGAGGGAATATTAAAGACTCTTGCTAGAGCCATTGCTGTTTAGATTGTGAAAATTCTGTGGTTTTAGTTAGCTGGGGCCAAAGAATCTGCTGTGATTAACAAGATACCAGAACTACTAAAGCAATCCTTTGCATTACTGGGACTACTGATTCTGGTAAGCTGGAACTAAGAAATTAGTGGTGATTAAGAAGAGACCAGCATCGTTGAGGTGAAATTTTCTTGAAAGTGTTTTCTGAGAGTACAAATATGCTGTATTCCAGAGGTAGCCAAGGTTGTACCTCATACTGTGACTGGACTTGATAATGTGTAAGAGTCAATCAGGTAGTAATGGTTCTGAAGGCATGAAGGTCTCATGAAGAGCAGCTGAGGCTTGGCACTGTGAGAGATCATAGAAGGCCACTGGTGAAGGTACAGCCTCAGTTGCGATTGATGACCTGGGTCTGAATGGTCATGCAAAGGATTTGAGGCTTGACACCATGAAGAGCGCCTATGAGAGGCTATTGATAAAGTCTAGTTGTAGCTGAAGACAGCAATAGTTTGCAGATACCAATACCATAAGATGACCACCAAGGACAGCAGCAGCAGTGGAGTACAGGCAACTGTACCCTACGAGACAAGTTGTGTGCTACAAGGGGCAGAGCTAGAAAAGTGACCCAAGTCCTTGGAGTAGCCCAGAGGATTGTGAATGGATACCAGATAGTGGATAGTTAGAGTTTGATTTTTATTTTGATTGTGACTGTGTCCTGATATTTTTTTCTCTCTTGAAGTGATAAAGTATTTAGTAGAGCCCACAGTTAAGAGACTTTGAACTGCAAAAAGACTTTGAAATTAAAACAATATTGGGCAATTTAAAGGGATTGAAAATTTAATATGTAAGAATTTGTAAAGACTGTGAGACAAAGTTATTTAGGTCTTTGAGATGAATAAGAAAGTGAGAGTTGATGTTTAATAGTGATTTGTTTGTGTCATATTGACAAGGGGTCAGTTGTACTGGCTGGTTTTGTGTGTTAACTTGATGCAACCTGGAGTTATCTCAGAGAAGGTAGCCTTCTTTGAGGAAATGCCTCCTTGAGATACAGCTGTGAGGCACTTTTGTTTTCAATTAGTGATCAAGGGGGAGGGCCTAGCCCACTGTGGGTGGTGCCATTCTCAGGCTGGTAGTCCTGGGTTCTATAAGAAAGGAAGATTAGAAAGCCAGAGGAAGCAATCCAGTAGGCAGTGAAGAAGCCAAGGAGCTGGCATCGGCCTCAGCACTTCCCCAGATAACAGCAGCACTCCTCCATGGCTGCTGTATCTACTCCTGCCTCCAAGTTTCCACCCACCCTGTGTGAATTTCTGTCCATTCTTCCCTTGGTGATGAAGAGCAATATGGAAGTGTAAGCTGAATAAATCCTTTCCTCCACAACTTTCTTCTTGGTCATAATGTTTTGTGCATGGATAGAAACCCTAAGACAGCTGGTTATTGCACCTACATTCAGGAAACAGCAAGTAGTGAATGCCAAGCCTAATATTAGCTTGTATTGTTGATTCATCTCAGTTCTAGACATTTTTCTTTAGAATGGATTGTCTACATTGAGGGTAAATCTTCACATCTTTATTAACCCTATCTATATATAACCTACCACAGAGATGCTCAGAAGATTTTGTCCTGGCTAATTCTTGATTTTCTTTTTACACTGACAATCAGTATTGGCTATTACAAACATACATGAACAAGTTCATAAGATTAATATTATTTTTTCATAAATCTTTAAGTTTTAACTTGCAGTTGTATTTTCTTAACTTAAAGTATAGAATACGTGTCTCTACAAGAATACAAGCAATCTCTCCTTTTAGACTGGTTAATTTTAAGACTATATTTCTGAATCAGAATCAACTCTACAGTGAAATATGGAATGTGTAAAATCTCTTTAAACTTCGATATCAATAATGATTTTAGTCTTTCAAAGCTACATTTGAAAAACCAACTATAGATTATAGGGATTACTTTCTGAACAAGCAGACAATTTACAAGTCCCAATCATTTAAAGTTTGATTTTCTGTCATCAAAACATTGAAATTATTTTAAATTTTATATATATATATACATATATATAATTTATAATTTATTATCTTCTTAGTATAATCTTAAAGATATATTAAATAACTAAAGTCTTTGTGTAAATGTTACCTCAGATCAGATCTTTGTCCACATTTTGCTAAAATGCTTGCTGAGAGACAGTTACTGGTGTTTGCAGGACTCATTAAGCCATTCTTCTATGTATTTTATAATGCAGAGAACAACTAGAAATCCATGAAAATAAGACTTGATTGTGTTGTTTTATATATGTTCTCCTCATGTCTCTTTCCAAATACATGATTTTCCCAGAGTAATAATTTACATTTTAAACATAGGTTATTATTTTAAATTATATGCTAAAGGTTTCCAAAAAATAATCTATTGATTATTGAAGACACTAACTTTTTATTTTTCTATTTGAAACTTTCTTCAAACTTTTGAGATAGTTATTGTTTTGATTTTCATTGTCCAAAATATTTCTGGGTTAATAGTCATTATATGTAAATATGTTATATGCTATGAATAGAGTGAAATCTATGCAGAAATACTTCTCAAAAGAATTAGGTTAAATTAGTAGCGGTGGGAAACCAGAAATTTATTAGCATAGCAATGCCAATTACTGATAATATCCATGTATCTCTCTGGGAGTGTTAAAATAAGGCAAGAAGATTCACACACACACACACACACACACACACACACACACACACAGAGAGAGAGAGAGAGAGAGAGAGAGAGAGAGAGAGCGCTTCTATTTGTTTACATTTATTTAGTGTGTGTGTGTGTGTGTGTGTGTGTGTGTGTGTGTGTGTGTGTATGTTCTGGCACATTAGTTGAGGTCAGAGAATAACCCATGGAAGTGACTTCTTTCCTTCTGTTATGTGGCTTCTTGGAATTAATCTCTGGCCTCTAGGCTTGTTGGCAACAGGCTTTATCTACATGACCTTCAACCTTTCTTCTTTAGAAAAAAAATAGAAAAGAATTGTGGCCAGAAAAAGTAAGTAAAATGTTTAAATATTTGGGTAAAAGGTATTGGTAGATTTCTGAAAAGAATGAGTGTTAAGTTCTGAAGTAGAAAATGTTCCTCTGGAATGTTGAAAACCCATTTAACCACAGCAATTGCATAGATGTTCGGGTAAAATTTTCATTTTTTTTTTCTATTTATATTTGGAGAAGGGTTATATATGCCATTGCCTAAAAATCTCAGGTTTCAAATGTGGAGACATTGTCAAGAGTCTTCCCAGCACAAGTTCTCTCTCTTTGAAAAGCAGTGGATTGGGGGATGCATTGGAGACTGGGGGAATCATGCTGATAGCAGACAGGGACTGTGTCAGTGACTGTAGACTTCTAGGGTCAATACTACTGACTAAACAAAACTTAATTATCTGGAGCTGTCATGAATGAACAGAGAGAAACTCTGAACTTTTTTTTAACTCTTACATGTACCTATGTAAAGACAGACACACAGATATATATTTGGTAGTTAATTCCTGCTGGGAGAATCAGGGAATTAAGTAAAGCATTAATTGTTAGTGTTCCTTTCTCTCTTGCCCAGGAGAATCTCTTATAGCTGGCCAGGCAAGAGGGAGGTTTGGAGCTTTATTTTTATTTTTTTTATTTTTTTGTGAGCCAGGAAAAGAAAGTCACAGTTGCAGAAGTAAGAACATTTACACAAACAAATATGCACAGCACATGTACATTCGTATACATGCACATTCTGACCACCTGTCTCATCAACTCAACAAGTATTTATATGTAGTTACATACACACATCTATACATACACCTATATCTAATCTATATTATATATAATAAAATATAAGACATAGAAATATATAATGCAAAATATATAATATATATGTGTGTGTACATATGGAGAAAAAGCAACCAAAGCAAATTCAATTGAGCAAATACCAATGCAGAAAATATTCACACATTCTAGATCAAAACTAAGTCCCATTTTAGCTAATCTCATCCTCATTGGGTCCTGGGAGTATCTTGCTTTCCTGGCATCTGGGACTTTCTGTTGGCTATCCCCAGTTCCCCATCCCTCATTGCTACATACCACTGTTCAATTTCCTGATCCTCTGTATGTCATCCCTGTCTCCTCCCATACCTGATCCTGCCCACCTTTACCCTCTCCCCCTTCTTTCTTCCTCCCAAGTCCCTCTACCTCCTGTGAGTATTTTGTTCCCACTTCTAAGAACTAAAACACGCACACTTTGGTCTTCCTTCTTCATGAGCTTCATGTGGTCTGTGAGTTGTATCTTGAGTATGGCGAGCTTTTGGGCTAATATCCACTTATCAATGAGTGCATTCCATGTGTGTTCCTTAGTGATTGGGTTACCTCACTCAGGATGATATTTTCAAGTTTTATCCATTTGCCTATGAATTTCTTGAAATCATTGTTTTTAGTAGCTGAATAGTACCCCAGAGTATAAATGTACCACATTTTCTGTATCCATTCCTCTATTGAGGGACATATGGGTTTTTTCCAGCTTCTGGCTATTATAAATAAGTCTGCTATGAACATAGTGAAACATGTGTACGTGTTATATGCTAGAGCATCTTTTGAGTATATGCCCAGGAGTGATATAGCTGGGCCCTCAGGTATACCACTCTAAGGATCCACCAGACTGATTTCCAGAGTGTCTGCACCAGCTTGCAATCCCACCAATGGAGGAGTGTTCCTCTTTCTCCACATCCTTGCTAGCAACTGCTGTCACCTGAGATTTTGATCTTAGCTATTCTGCCTGGTGTGAGGTGGGATCTCAGGGTTGTTTTGATTTGCATTTCCCTGATGAATAAGGATGTTGAACATTTCTTTAGGTGGTTCTAGGTCATTCAGTATTCCTCAGTTGAAATTTTGGTTTAGCTCTGTACCCCATTTTTAATAGGGTTACTTGGTTCTCTGAAGTCTAACTTATTTAGTTCTTTGTATATATTGGATATTAGGCCTCTACCAGATGTATGATTGGTAAAGATCATTTTCCAATGGTTGGTTGCCATTTTGTTCTATTGACAGTGTTCTTTGTCTTACAGAAGCTTGGAAGCCCAACAATGGGGAGGCAGAAACTTTAGAGATCTTATCCAGAGGTTAGGCAAGGCCCCCAGTTAGTGGATGGAGCCACCCACTCATCTCCAAATTTTTTAACCCAGAATTGCTGCTTTCTAAAGGAAATATTGGGACAAAATGTGGAGTAGAGACTGAAGGAAAGGTCATACAGAGACTGCCCCACCTGAGCATCCATCCTATATACAGACACCAAACCCAGACACTATTGCAGATGTCAAGAAGTGCTTGCTGACAGGAGCCTGATATAGCTTTCTTCTGAGAGGCTCTGCCAGAGCCTGACAAATATAGAGGAGGATGCTTGCAGTCAACCATTGGACTGGGCACAGGATCCCAGTAGAGAAACTAGAGAAAATACTGATGGAGCTTAAGAGGTTTGCAACCCCATAAGAAGAACAACAATACCAACCAACCCAACCTCCACAGAGCTCCCAGGGACTAAACCACTCACCAACCAAAGAGTGCACTTGGAGAGTCCCATGGCTCCAGCAGCATATGTTGCAGAGGATAGCCTCTCTGGCATCAATTGGAGGAGAGAAGAGGCCCTTCATCCTGTGAAGGCTTGATGGCCCCATGTAGTGGAATGCCATGGCAGTGAGGTGGGAGTGGATGCGAGGAGAGCACCCTCATAGAATCAGGGGTAGGGGATGGGATAGGGGGTTTGAGGCTCAGAAACTGGCAAGGGGATAAAAGTTGAAATGTAATTAAATAAAATATTCAATAAAAAAGGAAAAATTTTTCCAACGTTTTTTGCTCAGAGAAAGTAAAACCTCCTTTTAAAAGATTGCCTAATGAAAGAAGCCCCGTTTGCTTATTTTCAACATTCTTAGTTTTTATAATTTCTCAGGAGAAGATATCAAATGGTTTTTCAAATGTCTTTATGTTCCAAAGTTCATCACAAATCGAATAAAAAGTTTCATCAGGAATCTTTACATGAGTTTCCATTAAGACTAATTATCCAATTAAATATTCAGTATCTGTCACTAGTTCCATAAGTTCATAAAATTTTAAAACAATAATTGTTATTTGATAAGTTAGCACTGTTTTGTCAATAGGCAAATTCGCTACCTAGTGTCTCATTAGTTTTGAGTTTTGTATAGATAAATCCAGTCTATATTTTATCTCCTGTCCATGCACCTACAATAAATTTCTAGTTTATGACATTAGATATCAGATAATGGTTTCAAAGCTATCCTGGAAGAAATGTGTCCCTTGATTCTAAATTTATTCCAAGCCTGCTTTCTATCTTAATGCAATTAGTCTGTTACACATGAAGGTTTATGGAGCCCTAGTTGTAGCTTTTTCTATAGAGGGCTCACAATTACTTATATAACTTTAGGAATTCTATAGAATTGTTAATATGAATTATGAAATCATTAATTCATCTACATAGCATTGCTATAAGAAAGCTCATGTTCAGTGATCTGCAGAAAATCTGTCCAATAGGGTGAACAAATATTCAGGAATTATTAGACTAATATAAAAATGACAAGAAAGGCATATCAGCAATAAGAATCAATTCTAAGATGAGAATTCTGAAGGCATTGCACTTCAGAATTTTACCCAGTGCAGACCATGTCAAGATGGTGGGCTATCTCCAGGAGAGTCATCTGCCTTAGCCTCTCCTTCATGGCTCCTGATAGGACATATCAAGTATTGAAGAATACTTAACAGAGGATAGCCTGGGCCAACAAGATGGGCTAGCAGGAAAACACTCTTCTTGACACCACTCCTTGGAGCTTGATTTTGATGCCAAGGACTCAGACTGTGGATTGAGAAAAACAACTCCCAAGAGATGTCTCCTGACCTCCTGATCTCCACATTCTCAGGATGCTGCATATGTGTTTACACACACACAGACACACACAGACACACAGACACACACACACACACACACACACACACACGAATATATACACAAAAGCAATCAGAACAGAAAAATCAAGATCTCTAACAGAAAACCAAGGCAGTTTTGTGGTAGACAGTGGTTTAGAATTATTTTAATAAGAATATGCTAAATAAAAGTTTAAAATTGAAGCTATGCTGTGATGTGAAAGTCCTTTATTTAAGAATTGAAAATGATTTTCACCTAATTTACTTAATCATTTATTTATGTATTTTTTAACAAGACAAAAAATTAGAACATATATGTTTTTTTTTTAAGTTTAATACACAGGATACTTAGGTAGATACTTCTCTCAATCTTTGAAACTTTCTATTATCTATGGCATTATTTTAACCTTATAGACAATATTGCTTTTGAATTTTGTTTATTATGGGCATTCCAAAAAACCATGTTAACACCTTTATGTAATTTAGTAAGATTTTAGTCATTTAAAACTAAGAACTGTCATTTTAAATTGTAGTTTTTCCAGAACTTTTGAGCTGAAACACCGAGCAGCAGTTCAAAAGGAGCTAGAAAGGGTAAGTTTATTCAGCAGTAAGCCTCCCTTAAACAACATTTATATCTATTCAATAAAAGTTACTTTTCCAAAACCTGATGCTGAAGGCCATCCACAAGGAACAACCAACAGCTTTAGAAATTATGGCATGTCACTCACAGGTTACCATAGCCATGATGTATATGTGTATATGTGTATATGTATGTGTGTATGTGTGTGTGTAGATGTCTGCATAAATATGTAAACATGTATATGTATACTCATTGTATATGTGTATATGTATATGCATGTATATGTGTATACATGTATATATGTATATATTTATGAAATGCTAGAAGCCTGATTGTTTAAACTTTATTCTATCCATTAAATATTTGAAAGTATGTATGTCAGTCTGTCTGTCTGTCTGTCTATATGTATGTAAGTATGTATGTATGTATGTATGTCTGCATGTATGTATGTATTTGAATGTGTGAAGTTATTGGAGCCTGTTTTTGTTTCATCCACTAGTGAATCTGTGTGTGTGTGTGTGTGTATGCATGTGTGAATTTTTTCTTTTCTTTTGTCACCAGCTCCTAAAACATTAGAAGAGTTCAGAGTTTCTCACTGGGTACAGTGAGTGCCTGCTGCAATGAATAGAGGTTTGTTTCCTCAGAGAAAGTTCTGTTGAGTGATTATTCTAACTGTCTGCCAGTGGCAGAAGCGCTTTTCAACTGCTATCAGCACCAATTCTGATTACTGACACCACATCTCAATGTTTGCCTCAGTTTACTGATGGTGACAAAGTTGGTCTTTTGCATTATTGACAACCTGATTCTTGATGACTCATCACTAGCTTTTGATTATTCCTCTGTAGACATCACATCAACTAAAACTGTATAAGAAACACAGAGACCAATACCATGGATTAAAAAAGGCAATGGAGAAACTTTGGAGGTTGATTGGACAGAGTACAGAGGCTCAACTCACAATAGTAGAGCCAGGCCACCCTCCTAGAGATTAACAAACTTCCTCCAACACTGTATTTCTAGTAGAATCTATTTCCAGCATCACTAAAAACTTATTTATTGATAATTTACAAACTATAACAATTACAGAACAAAGTAAATGACATTCTGAGGAAATGACAAACTTCTTAAATCAGACCCCCTCAAGAGCCTCATTGCATGAATGCACTAGAAATACAAGACAAAACCCAATTGTCCTCCCCTCATAAGTTTAAACAGATGAATTACCAAACAGAAAATATGCCTCATCTTATCATTGTGAGATGAACAAGATTCCTGATTACTCAAAGAAAACACAGAGGAAGTCTGGGGAACATCTTGATGACATCACTCAACATGACTCCTTCTTATCCACCATGTGCCTACACAGTTACTTTCTGTTGAGTGGTGGTTGACAATTCTAAACAGCAGAAACAAAATTAAGAGACAATTTTATGAGGTCCTATGGGATTGTGTAAAGGTATTCTGGGTCATGGCTTGGCAGTTGCCTAGAACCCCGAGACTCTGTGTGAGAACTGTCAGGTGTTCGGCACACCTCAAGAACCCAGGGTCCTGAAAAACAGTCCAATCTCCATAAAACTCAGTCACGTAGGCCAGCCATTACAGCCCCTGTCAAAGTGCACAGGTAGAGGGCGTGACTAGAGGCCTCAGGCTCTAGGGATTTACATACTTATGAAGGTCAGAGGGTGGAGCAAATTAAACATGCCTCCCCAGATCCTCCCTGATCCTCCCCAAATCCTCCCCCTTTCTCCCTCCCTATATAACTCAGTACTGCCCTGAGTTTTATGGGGTGTACTTCCAGATTCATCAACCATCCACCATGACAATAAACCCTTTTGGAACCAAGCACTTCCTGGTGTCATTGGGGCCTGCCGCTGCCAAAACCTCCAGGCCGCTGGAACCATATATGTTCCTCCTGCGTGTGTGACCAGCTGCCGCGTGGAAGCCTCCCCAGACCCCACAGCTGCGGCCTGTAATTTTTCCCCACAAGGTCCCATTTGTTAATTCTTGATCTTAGAACATAAGTAATTGCTGTTCTGTTCAGGAACTTTTCCGCTGGACCCAATTATTCAAGGGTCTTCCCCACATTCTCTTCTATTAGATTCATTATATCTGGTTTTATCCACTTGGACTTGAGCTTTGTACAAGGAGATAATGAATCAATTTGCATTCTTCTACATGCTGACCTCCAGTTAAACCAGCATCATTTGTTGAAAATGCTGTCTTTTTTCCAATGAATGGTTTTAGCTCCTTTGTCAAAGATCAAGTGACCATAGGTGTGTAAGTTCATTTACAGGTCTTCAATTCTTTTCCATTGATCTTCCTGCCTGTCTCTGTACCAATATCATACAGATTTTATCACAATTGTTCTGTAGTACAGCTTGACATCAGGAATGGTGATTACCCCAAAAGTTCTTTTATTGTTGAGAATAGTTCTTGCTATCCTGGACTTTTTGTTATTCCAAATGAATTTGAGAATTTCTCTTTCTAACTCTTTGCAGAATTGAATTTGGATTTTAATGGGGATTGCATTCAATCTGTTGACTGCTTTCAACAAGATGACCATTTTTACTATATTAATCCTGCTAATCCATGAGCACGGGAGATCTTTCTATCTTCTGATTGCAAAGCTTCTGTAAGGCACAGAATACTGTCAATAGGACAATACTGCAAACAACAGATTGGGAAAAGATCTTTACCAATCCTACATCCAATATGGGCTAATATCAAATATATACAAAGAACTCAAGGAACTAGACTCCAGAAAACCAAATAACCCTATTAAAAATGGGGTACAGAGCTAAACAAAGAATTGTCAACTGAGGAAACTTGATTGGCAGAGAAACACCTAAAGAAATGTTCAACATTCTTAGCCATCAGAGAAATGCAAATAAAACAACTCTGAGATTCCACCTCACACCAGGCAGAATGGCTAAAATCAAAAACTCAGGTGATAGCAGATGCTGGTGAGGATGTGGAGAAAGAGGAACATTCCTCCATTGTTGGTGGAATTGCAAGATGGTCCAACCACTCTGGAAATCAGTCTGGTGGTTCCTCAGAAAATTGGACATAGTACTTATTAACTGAGGACCCAGATATACCACTCCTGGGCATATACCCAGAAGATGCTCCAACATATAACAGGGACACATTTTCCACTATGTTCATAGCAGACTTATTTATAATAGCTAGAAGCTGGAAAGTACCCAGATGCCCTTCAACAGAGGAATGTATACAGAAAATGTGGTACATTTACACAATGGAATATTGCTCAGCTATTAAAAACAATGAATTCAAGAAATTCTTAGACAAATCGATAGAGCTAGAAAATATCCCGAGTCAGGTTATCCAATTATGAAAGGACGTACATGGTATGCACTCATTGATAAGTGGATATTAGCCCAAGATATTACTGGTAGACCACATGAAACTCATGAAGAAGGAAAACCAAAGTGTGGACATTTCGTTCCTTCTTAGAAGGAGTAACAAAATACTCATGTGAGCAAATATGGAGACAAAGTGTGGGACAGAAACTGAAAGAGGGGTCGTTTGGAGACCGTTCCTCCTGTGTATCTATTCCTTGTACAGTCACCAAAGGTAGATGTGGATGACAGGAAGTGCATGCTGACAGGAGCCTGATATAGCTGTCTAATAAGTGGTCTTTCAAAGCCTGACATATACAAGCAAAGCTTGCATATCAGAAACTTTTGAGAATACTGAATCTTAAAATGCAGAATAAAAAAATCAGAATTGAGCAGGGGATTCAAGGAAATACAAAAGGTGATGGATGAAGCCAATGACCAGTACACTCTAATGAATTCTGAAAATGGGCACTGGAAGATCTCTGAATCTAACTGTTGATGTGCTATTATCTCTCTCTCCCACACACACACAAAATATTATAACAAATATCATCATTAGTATTAGACCTAAATGAAGGAGGAAAGTACATATGGTTACACAGAGATCTTAATAAAAGGAAAAAAAAACAGAAAAAATTGCTTAGTCATAAAATAAATGATCTTATAGTTTTGAAAAGTTTAATATTTGAATATTGTATTTGATTTTATTGTGCTAGAGTTCACAGTATGTTTTACATCACTCTGATGGGGATTTTTTTTTAAATGTAGAATGGAGCACCCTATTTTAGTTTTAAGATAATGGCCTTTTATTTATTTTTACCTTTATCAAATAACATTAAATAAATGCTTTTAATGAAATAGCTATCTGTGACAGGCACTGAAAAAGCATTAGAGAAAATTTGTTTCTGTGTTTTGAGTAATGAAGAGAAGTGTCTAGACACTGTTGCATATGATTTCATGGAGGGACTGGGATGTGGGATATGAAGTACCTTGGAAGACACAACAAAACTTTCCAAGAAGTAGTTGTTTGCTGCTCATATTCCATTAAGAAAACTGCTCTTTTCTTTTTGGTGGGAACCAGCAGTGGTTTGAGATGATGCTAGGGGATTGAGCGTCTTTCTGAATAATGAGTCAATATGCAGGCGGTTTTGTTTGATTTGGAATGGTCTTCGGATCTTTGCATTCAACATTCATGCACACTTTGCTATGAGGCAAGAATGACATTTCTTAATAATTGTCAATACAACAATGATCAATAAGAAACATAACTATTACTCCATGATACATAATAGTGGAGTTTAGATAGAGCAACAAGCAGTATATCTGACAGGTTAGTCTGTGGTACAGTGGGAGTCTCATGATTGCCTTCTACTCACCGAAATAATCATGAAACCTGATTCCCTCAGTCCAAAAGCTGTGTCACCATGTTCCTATTATATTTTAGTGGAAGATAACTATGGAAAATTTTGTTTCAGAAAATGATACGATTTTCCTGACACATTTACAGAAAAAGTTCAGTTTTGATGGAAGGTCAACCAGATGTTGGAAGAGACTTATTCAGTAACTGAGCAGTGTGTGTTAAACTGAAATTTCATGATCTTAGAAACCTGTGACAACAGTCGTTCCAGGATTCTGATTGTAATAACTGAGCATTAGAAATCTCCACCAGTGCAAACACTACACAGAGATACTTAGAGGAAGCAAATCACAGCCATATTTCAAACAAACCATTTGCTTTTCAAGTCAGTACAGTCTCCAAGCATTTAGAGGTGTGTGACTTAATGAATTGCAAGCACATTGCTAACTAAGGCATACCTGGAAGACAAAGTCAAGGCATAATACTTAACTTTATTTAAAAAAATATCATTCTTAAGAAAAAACTGTAAAATTTTTTCCATTATAGAAAACACTACAAAATAGCCAAAAATTTCAAATCCATATTCAACATAATATAGATAAAATGATCCCTTCTTCTATGAAAAATATCAGAAAAGTAACAATTGAGAGAGACATGGCAAGGTTCTTATACACAGGACATGGTATGAGAAGAAGACGTTTAGTAGCCTGAAAAGGAGTGCAGTCTCCATAATATAAGTTACTGCTGCCACAGGAGGCTAATAATGGCACTTGTGCCAATTCAGAAGAGTGCTGCCCAAGTAATGAGACTAGAAAAAATCAATTTAACATAAAACAGTATTATCTCATAAAACAACACAGTGACTTGAAAATGCGATGAAGCTGGTAATGAGTAAGTTTGTTAGACACACAGCAAATACATTTCCCCATATGAATGAAGAGAAGATTAACAGTATAAACCAGACCATCAGAAGCATTGGTCATATCCACAGGATCCAATAACTATGTAATATAAATTCCACATAGAATGTACACTGTAGATCAAGAAAACAATTGCCAAAGTAAAATTTAAAACAAGATAATATTCTGAAAGAAACTAAAGCACTCACAGAAAAGTGGTTGATGAAAGCTTATGTAAAGACAACAAAAGCAAATAGAGTTTTTTCCAGTATCCCAGCACACACACACACACACACACACACACACACACACACACACATATAACACAGCAAAACACACTCTTACATAGTCACTTTTATACTCTTGCAACCACATATACGGACAACACACAAAAGCACATACTCTCACAAATGACACATATTCACACATTCTCAACACACAATTTGGTATTTACACATGTTTACATAAAAACATCTAGAGACACAATTGGACAAACAAACAGAAAAGCACAACATGCACCTAAGAGTGCACACATAAACTTGTTACTCCCCCTCCTATGTTTCAGAAAATGTAAAATGTTGTAAACCGTAATTTATGAGATGAAAATTTCCACTTCTACCTGAATATAAATGATAAATTTATTGAGACATGTGTTTCCACAAAAGAAAGTGGGGACAAGAGATACTTTCATGCCATTTTGCTTTTGTTTTTTTTTAACTTGTTTTACTTTTAATTAATTGTATATTTGAGAAATTTTGCAAATTTTTTAAATATTGGACAAAATAAATAAATACAATCACATATGAAAATTGGTTATTTCTCTTTAAATCCAAGCATATGAAACTGATAGGAAACATTTGATAATTTGTAATTGTACAGACTTTTCAAGACATTATTAGTTCAACTAACAAAAACACTGCACAAAAATCACAAAAGTATCCTCTGAGGAATGTCAGATTTTATTTCTATACAGACGGCATATTTGGCATAACTACTGGGTCATAGATACATTCTATCAGAACATTTATTTTTAATGATTTCAAATATGTATATAATAAAAATGTGACAATTGAATATTTTACATGTTACATTATTAAGCTGATAAAAGTTTGGACTAATAAAACTAAAACAATATATGTTACAAGTACCCTAATATAATAAGATTAATCCTATGGGGAATGATGGTCGAAGCTGACTCAAGACACTAATTTATTCTCTGTTGTGTCCATCCTTACTCCATGGGAGGATATGGCAAACCAGTTATCATTTGTATTGTTTGTGGGAGTTTAGGTGTTTTTAGTAGGAAATTGGATGACCAATTCACTAAAGATTTCAATTGACTTCTCTTAATTAATGTAAAAAATCACTAACTCACAGAAGACATATCTCCTATCAGAAGCTCTGTCTGTCACTCCACTACCACATACTCTCTATGTGGTCAGTGAGTAGATAGTGCCAAAAAGTTCACCACTGTTTATCTATTAACTTCATTTCTTTAATTTCAAAGAAAAGTGACCACTCCTTATTACATTTCTGTATTTCCAGATTTCTTATTTGTAGTTTTAGGTATGTGTGTTTTTATATGTGTTTCAAAAGAATTACATTTAACAAATAGAAACTTATCTGGACATCATTAAAATAAGTTTGTTAGGAACTTAACCATGAGTATTGAAAAAGCCCTTGTTCACATATCTTTTCTAGTGTTTTATTTGCTATCAGTAGCGGTGTTACTTATAAAATCTGGATCATCGATCCTGGCTATTGTTTGTATTTGAAAACATGTTACAAAATTTAGGTCGTACTTTCATACTAGTACTGGTCTTAATGCAGAAGCCTGTTAGAAATTAAATTCACTTAGCAGGCAAATTATAGTTTAAAAATATACAATTCATTTTTTGTTGTATTTAAAACAAGTACCACTAATGTTAGTCCATTTATATTCTCCAGTTAAGACATGTTCTATGTTTGGTAATTCCTGCACTCACAAGATAGCTCTAGATAGCAACACATCTATGTTCCACTGCAGGCCTTTTGTGCATTTCAGACAATTGTGACTGACTGCTTTGCACTGAGTGTAAGGTTTGTAGGGTTTATTCATATCATTCTCTTTTCTTTTGTGAGTACTGTGTTAGCCAATGTTTGCTACAGTAGTGAAATGTCTAAGAAAAAAGTCTTCAAACCAAGAATGCTTTATTGTTAGTCTCAGTTTCTGAGTTTCATTTCATGCTCACCTAAGTCTTAGGAGAGGGAGAACATTGAAGGCTTTGGAGTAGTTAAGAAAAGAGACTCTTCACTGATTTGAGCACTGGAAGAAAAGGACTGCAGACAGGGTCTATCACCTGTAGCAACACCTCCAACTCAGCTCTGCCTGACTATTTAACCCTTACATACCTACAATTAAGCATGTACAGCAGATCAGTATTGAGGAACATTCGACAACACCCCTGCCTTTGTTTCTCAAGTGATGGGACTGTCAGTGTTTTCCAAAGACCTGTTCCGGCTATACATCTCAATGTTCACCTCTATTTTAAATTTATTAATTGATTTAGCTCTACTGAAGCACTATCATGATACTGTTCCTTCTACATGGTGATATCAGAAGAGAAGACCAGGCCTTCTTCAACCTATATCTGGTTAGGGGCCTTTCCTATCAAACCCATTAGAGCTACCAAACAATATTCCATTGCATAGAGATTTTCAGTATGCTTACTTGCAATACTTATTATTTCATGGGCATATAGATAAATTCTATGAACATATGGATAAATTGACGTTTTGCCTTATGATGAACAATGTTCATGTACAGGTGGGATTAAGTCATTGTATATAACAATATTTTCATTCTCCTTAGTATATATCTGGAAGTAGATGCCTAAGTGATGAGATAATTACATAGTTTATCCTCTAAAGAGCTGTGTATTAGTATGGTGGTGTCTTAGGTAAGTGCTAGTGCTTGCAAAGACTAAGAGAGAACTTCGGATCTCCTAGTACTAAAGTTAAGGAAGTTGTGAAGCACTAAATTTTTGTTGAAGTAGTTAATTGCTTCTTGTTTGGGGACTGTTTCCCAAAAATACTTTCCCTATGGTAGCAAAGATGTATTTTTATATTTCATTCTAAGTGTTTCATAGCCCCGGCTTTTATATTTTATTATGGGATTCATTTTATTACATTTTTATGTGGTGTAATTTAGTGGCCCCAAATTACTCTTTTACACATAGATACCCACTTGTTCCAAAACTGTCTACTAAAAGTATATTTTTCCTTATTGAAGTCTTTTGGAACACGGTCAATTATTAATTGACCATAAATGTAAGGATTTATGTTTGAACTCTCCATTCTATGCAGTTCATCCATATTTCTGTTCTTGTGCCATCTATACACTATCCTAAATACTTCAGTCATATTCAAGTTGAAAGTGAGAGTGGAACGTGTACTTTGCCTTGGCATCAGGAAACAGTTGGCTCTGGTTGCAGGGGTTGCTAGCAAGAGCAAGAGAGCTGGAGGAATGACCAGCTCAGAAACCTCTCAAGCCCAGGTCCAGGGATTTGAATAGCCCCACCCCAATATCTATCCCTTCTATGAACTCCTGGAGTACGTGAAGGGACTAGGCCTACAGATTCATAAGTACAGGATTTTCATAGCACAGGGCAACAGTAGGATATCCAAGTGAAGTCTCAATGAGGCCCTTGTTCTGAAGAGCAGACAAAGACTAATTGCAATGAACATTTGCAAGTACATATGAACAAAAGTGTTTACTGTAGGACAAACCATGAAACTTTGCAGCTTCCACAGCAAGATTGTTTTTTCCTCTGTTGGGAGTGAGGGGGTTGCAATAGTGGAGTCCAAGTATGAGGGGTACATGAGTGGGCTTGGAGTGAATAATGTGAAATTCAAAACAAATAGAAAGTTAAAAATTAAAAAAATAATTATGTTGGTAGCATGTTGAGAAAAAATGTCCAAGTGAGGAATATGTGCATTCTGTCATTGGTCAGCAACATTTGGAGTATGAATGACTGCAGATATTCAAATGCTAGGAGCAATGCTATCTACAAAAATCATGACTGACACATCTTGTTTTGGCCTAAATATGTAAAAATTAATCTAGATTGCCATTAGTAAACAAGCCTGAAGTCGGGCAGTGGTGACACACGCCTTTGATCCCAGCCATTGGGAGGCAGAGGCAGGCAGATTTCTGAGTTCGAGGCCAGGCTGGTCTACAGAGTGAATTCCAGAACACCCAGGGCTACACAGAGAAACCCTGTCTCGAAAAAATCAAACAAACAAACAAAAAAAAAAATAAACAAAGCTGAAAGTTATAAAATTGGAGTGTGCAGAATGTTGATCCTCACATAGGATACAATTAACTGACAAAAAAGCTTTTAAAACTCACAGTAGTTACCTTTGATGCCAGATTGTCCATGAATATAACTGAGAAAAAGAAACTTATTTGTTTTTCCGGATGTAAATATTTCAATAGAAAAAGGACAGTGTTTTTATAAGCTCCATCAATCTTTTTTGGTCTTACTGATGACAAGCATGTTCAGAGCCCTCCTTCACAACTCAACACATATGTATGTCTCAAAGATGAGCTAGTTTTCATTTCTAAATGAGAGAGTTAGGTGTACATTCAGATGCACTCTTATTAATACTAACAATAATGAGTGAAATGCTGTAGGGCAAAGAGAAGAAACAGATTCTCTGCAAAGAAGAGACTTAAGTGAAGATTTACAGTTCTCCGAGTTCCTTGGAAATCCTAACATCCAATAGACAGTCAACACTAGTTACCCCAATTGTAGTAATATTAAGTATAGGAGTAAACACAAATCTGTCGTGTTTATAAAGACTAATCCCAAACTTTGTCAAGTGATCTAGAAGCCTGATCTAGAAGTCAGGGAAAAATCGAATGATAATTTGCTACTAAACAGAATGAACATTTTGTGTTTTGTATTGCATGGTGGATTCAATGTAATTTAAGTATAAAAGAGACCCTAGTTTATTGCTCTCTTAACTAGCAAAATTAAGAACTAAAAGATTCATTTATTGCAAAATGTAAGACTGTAAATACAAATCACCAATTCAGATATGAACAAACTAGGTTCTCTTTTACACTTAGAAAACTTTTGTTTTTCTAAAAAAAAGAGAATATTTAAAGGAGAATAATTAAATCAGGTCCAAAACATAAATTGTATCATGAGAGGTTAAAAATTCAGATGCTATCAAGGAAGAAAAATTATCTCCTAAATAGACATTTTCATGGCAAAAGAATTTTGTTAATCTAATAGTGAATTCTGCACACACAGTAGGATGAATAACAGTGAGCAGGTAGATTAGGGGCACATGTGTCCTCTTCTCTAATTGCCTTTTTGTTTGTTTGCTCTCTCTCTCTCTCTCTCTCTCCCTCCCCCCTCTCTCTTTCTGCCTCTGCCTCTGCCTCTGCCTCTGCCTCTCTCTCTCTCTCTCTCTGTATGTGTGTTTGTGTGTTTGTATGTGTGTGTGTGTAACATAAAACTTTCTGCAAACTTGTCAGGAAATCAAAAAGGGTTCATACCATTGGAGTATGTTGGGGAGGGAAACTGACATCCATTTGTCTCTAGCTTCCTGACAACTTCCTTTAGCAAATTGCCATAGGAGTTTTGAAAAGGATCCAAAGAAGACCAAACTCTATTTACACAGGTCATTCTTCATACATATGTGACAAGATATGTGACACATAATTATAAAATCTATACTCATATAGCTATTTTGAAATATACTAACAAATGTAAAATTCTTGCCCCATTGTAGCATATTGTTGGCAGAAATCACTATAACAAGGTAGATGCCATGAAGGAAGCAGTTCAGTGGCATTTCAGATCATTTTCCTTGAGTCAATTATTTACTATTAAGTAGACAATGGGAATTCTTAATTTCTTCTACTTCTAAGAAAAAATATTTTATTGTCCAGTCATGGTACATTCTCACTTAAGTTGGTCACCACTTGCATGAGTTTTTTTGTGTGTTTGTTTTCTAGGTGAGCCATAATTGAATTGGCTACAGATTTGGAGAGTTTTTGTTAGAATATATGTTTAAAAATAAGATAAATGTAACTTTTTTGAATGTTTAATGGAATATTCTGTTATAACAGTTTTAACTCTAAAAGGCTGAGATAGATATCAACTGGGATTTCAAATGGTTACTGATACATTGCAGTGAATCTATTAAACAGGTAGTCACATTTTGCTAATCAAGTACATGAAGGAAGAAGTCAGGACTCACTTTTGACAGACTGAAGCCCAGAAAGAGAATATTTGTGAGAAATTGTGTAACTTACACACTGCCAGCTTGTTTCTGGCTGCTATCCCTGTGAGAAGAAGCTTCATTTACTTATTAGGCATATGTTTTAAAACCAACCATTTAAGTTATAAAATGGACCAATATACTAAAAGCTCCCACGATTTTATATGGTTAAATAGATTGGTTTAGACAAGCCATCATTTGTGTAAGCAATCTCAACTGAGCATTACTATAAAATAATTACCAAGACAGTTAACTGCTGCTTTCAACTTAGGATCAAAGAAATTGTAAACATTGAGAGCCTGTCTTACAGCACCTAGCAGTATCATGATTTCAAACTTCATAAGAGTGATGACTGGGTTAAAAGTTTAAATTTTCTTATTAGTGTTAATAGAGAATCACGCCAGTTTTCAGAGTAAATAGCATTTTGTGTTTTGTAGAAATTTAGAGAGTTAGTTTAAAAACATAAAAATCCCCTCTTCATATTCACTTTTCTGTTTACATATAAACTTAGTTAATTTAATTCTATATAAAATGAATATCAAATCTCTTATAATTTCAGTATATGATAGTCACTTGTGAAATACTTATTGGTATTCTACATTTCCTTAATGAATCAATGACCCAGGAGAAACTAGTCATATTTTAATGTGAGCATAATAACTCTTTAATCACACTCTGCTGGTGGTGTGGACAGTCTTAAGTACTGTGCATCATTATGTACAACCCTGATCTTCTGAGCACTTAAAGTCCCAATTTTGCTTTCTTCTAAATGTACTTGCCCATTCTTTATCTATCCAACTCCCATTTTTCATAGATTATTCTCCTAACCCATTGTAGTTATAGAAATATTATCTTAAGAAAGTAATGTTCCAACTTTATTATCAAGTTCTTCTTTCAAGCAATAGAGCTGATTGGATTTAGGTGATATAATTGCATTTACAACAAAATAGGCAAATCATCAGAATGCATTCATCGCAGATTATGAAGTTCTATGTAGATCCTTCATCCACTGGGCAAAGAACATTTTGTAATTCACAGATTCTCCACTGAAAAATAATGAAATACATTTAACAATAAGGAAAAAGAATTGATGGAATAGCAGCAGGAGACATACTTTTATATGGGCAAGTATATTAAATTTATCCATAGAAATATGCTTGCCTGGTGAGGTGATATACTGCAATACTGGCAGTTTAAAAATAAAAGTTTTCTGAAAGAATATAATTTAGTACATTATACAATATGCCTACTAGTAATAATGAAATAATGATATAATTTAAGACACTTTTAGCCATGTGTCTACATTGGTCAGTCTTATACACTAAGCTCATTGGAATATTTAATATTTAGAGAAAGACTGTAAAATTTTTGCATAGAGATAATTGTTTCCACCTAAGACATCTTCCTTGTCCTGCAGTGTAGCCCTAAAATTATGTGAGAGCATCCCAGCTATGTTCCATAAGAAGCAGAGTCAGAATCCTTTAGAATCTAGCATATATACCATTCCCAGTCACTGAAAAATCCAACCTCTGAATGGCCACTATATTGAAGGAAAGCTAGGATGCTTCCCTTTCCATGTGTCTACAATTGGCTTAAAATAAAGTAAACTGAACATTCAGTCTCAGTATGTCTATTTCAGAAATATTGCCACATCTAAAAAATATTAGGGAGAATCTGAGTTTTCTTAAATGTTGCTTGGTGCCAAACACTGACCTTTCTAAGCCTTGAAATATGTTGAAGAATTTTTGGCAGTATAATTTTAACAATTTCATATTATGATTACCCAAATTATGATGATTAAAGTAATCAAAGCTTGACTATTAAGGAACTACTGATATTTGCTCTCATATTCTCAAGTTCTAGACTCTCTTGGCATGGGGGATGGTTGAGCCGAGGAGAACATGTGTCCAGAAGGCAGAGAAAGCTGGCTTCCTGCTGCATTTCCCCATTTTACTTCCTCGGGCTGAGCATAATTAAACAGGGTCTCCCATCCTTACTAAGTCATCAGGTAGATCTGCTTCCAATTTTCTGAGAAACCTCCAGATAGATTTCCAGAGTGGTTGTACCAGTTTGCAATCCCACTAGCAATGGAGGAGTCTTTTTCTTTCTCCACATCCTTGCCAACCTGTGTTGTCACTTGAGGTTTTGATCTTAGCCATTCTGATGGTGTAAGGTAAATCTCAGGGTCGTTTGGATTTACATTTCTCTGATCATTGACTTGGAACATTTCTTTAGGTGTTTCTCAGCCATTCAAGATTCTTCTGTTGTGAATTCTCAGTTTAGTTCTATACCCCATTTTTTGATTGGGTTGTTTGGCTTTTTGGTGGTTAGCTTCTTGAGTTCTTTATATATTTTGGTTATTAGTTCTCTATAGGATGTGAAGATTTTTTAGTGAAGATTATTTTTCCGAATCTGTAGGTTGTTGATTTGTCCTATTGGCTATGTTCTTTGCCTTACAAAGTTTTTCAGTTTCATGAGGTCCCATTTATCAATTTGCAATCTTAGAGCAAATTGATAGGATGCATGGGATTATTTCAATCTTCTTGTATTGGTTGAGGGTTTTTTTGTGACCAATTATATGATCAGTTTTAGAGAAGGCACCATGAGGTGCTGAGAAGAAGGTGTATTCTTTTGTTTTAGTGTGAAATGTTCTGTAGCTATTTTTGTATCCATTTGGTTCATAACATCTATTAGTTTCACTGTGTCTCTGTTTAGTTTCTGTTTCAATGACTTGCCCATTGGTGAGAGTGGAGTATTGAGGTCTCCAACTATTATTTTGTGAGTTTCAATAAGTATTTTGAGCTTTAGTAAAGTTTTTAAATGAAAGTGGGTGCCTTTGCATTTGGGGACTAGCTGTTCAGAATTGAGACTTTCTCTTGATGAATATGAAGTGTCCTTCTTTGTCATACTTGAAAACCTTTTGTTGAAAGTCTATTTTATTGGATATTAGGATGGCAACTCCAGCTTATTTCCTGGGACCATTTGCTTGGAAGTCCTTTTTCCATCCTATTACCCTGACATAGTGTCTTTCTTTGTTATTGAAATGTGTTTCTTGTTTGCCCAAAAATGCTGGATCTTTTTTGCACATCCAGCTTGTTATCTAATGATCTTTTAAAAGTGAGTTGAGGCCATTAATATTGAGAGATATTAATGATAGATGACTGTTGGTTCCTGATATGTTTGTTTTTGTAGGTGGCTTTATGTGCTTGCAGTTCTCTCCTTTTGACATTATTGTGAGATGCTTAATATTTTGTCTTTTCTTTGGTGTATGTACCTTCTCTTTATTGGATTTTTCCTTTTAGTACCCTCTGTAGGGCTGTATTGAGAGATATTAATGATAGATGACTGTTGTTTCCTGATATGTTTGTTTTTGTAGGTGGCTTTATGTGTTTGCAGTTTTCTCTTTTTGGCATTGTTTTGAGATGCTTAATATTTTATCTTTTCTTTGGTGTATGTACCATCCTTGTATTAGATTTTTCCTTTTAGGATCCTCTGTAGGGCTGTATTAGTAAATAGATACTGTATGAGTTTGGTTTTGTCCTAGAATATTTTGGTTTCTCCATATATGTTGATTGAGAGTCTTAGTGATGTAGTAGCAAGGGCTGGCATTTGTGTTCTCTTGGAGTCTGCATGACCTCTGACCAGGCTCTTCTGGCTTTCATAGTCTCTGTTGAGAAGTCTGGTGCAAATCGGATAGGTCTACCTTTGTAGGTTACTTAGCCCTTTTCCCTTGCCACTTTTAATATTCTTTATATAAAATGTTAAAACAAATTAAAGCAGTTGGGTTGACAGTACCCTTCACAAGAACAATAGACTGACAAAAATCCCAATACCAGACATGAGATGCTTTCTGTTTGAATTGATGGTCAGAGTCATTAAGTAATTTTCGACACAAAATGGATTATTGATGTAATTTTTGAATGCCTCTCATGGCAAGAATGTGGTTCTCTAATTTTAAAGATACAGAAGTCATAGAACTTGAACGATTTTATGTGGTTCTGACTTGAAAATCTTTGTCCTGTGGTCTAGCCTCTGTGGCTCAAAAAACAAATGAACAAAACAAAAAACAAAAACAACAACAACAGCAACCACAAAAACCGGGCAAGCGGTGATAAAGTGAAGCAATAAAATAGTTCTACCTTCTCCAACAACTCTAAACCACAACAATGATCAACAGAGCAAGATATGCATGCAAGTGCTAAAAGAGGCAGTCACTTGTTGGTATGGCTCATGCAATAGGAGGGAGATCATTCCTGGTACTAGAAACCTAGCCAGTTTCCTATATCTAGTGAGGTCATAAGCCTTAGAAATGAGACTAACTCTTTTGTTTTGCTTGTCTAGACTGATTCCTTCCTACATTCTCAATCTTATCCTTATATTCACAGAGAAAAGTTGCTCCAATTCCTTAGCAAAAAAAGACTTTTTTTTTTTTTTAGAGAAAATGGTGAGCATCACAGAACACACAACTGGGGACATTGGAGAGATCAACAGATTTGGGGTGAAATACACTAAAGGATACAGCTACTGTACCTCAGCTCAGAGAAAGTAGAAAATGATGGGGCAAGATGTTGTAAGAAAAAAGTGCCAAAGAATCTGCTAAGAAGCAATCTCTCTGAAAAAGGACTGTGTAAACAAGACTGCAACAATGACAGTATCAATAGGTATGTTAAAAAGTAAGGGGAAAAAAGCCATGGATTCCACCCTAGATAAAGATGTATCTAGTGACTTCTAGAATAGTTAACATTTCCAAAGGATGAGCTCCTTACTGCTCATCCAACGCTGAGAGGTCAACCTTAAAATCATATACATACAAACAACAACAACAATGGATTAAGCAATTTTTATTTCTATATGTCTGTACACATGGACACATATACACATATGTAGGTACAAAAGAGAGAGAGAGAGAGAGAGAGAGAGAGAGAGAGAGAGAGAGAGAGAGAGGGAGGGAGGGAGCATACTAAGAATAAAGAAAAAATAATTATCTCAAAAATGGAAGTTATAAGAAGTATATAAGGGAGCATAGCTAGGAAGCCTACATTGAAAAAAAGGGCGTGGAAAAGTGATTTAATTTGTTTTTGGTTAGAAGTGTAATAAACAAACAAACAAAGCAAACAAGTAACAGTTTGCCTTCATGGTGATATGGAGAAATCTGTCCCTAAAATTTTGGGTTCATTGTCCAGGACTATATATCAGAAGAGAAACAGTAGGTTTTATTTCAGTCATTTATTCTAATTATATATTGCTGCAACAAAATGCCATGACCAATAGCAATTTGGAGAGGAAAAGTTTCTTTGGCTACATTTCCATGCTGCTGTTCATCACTGAAAGAAGTCAGGACAGAAACTCAACCAGAACAGGAACCTGGAAACAGGAACTGATACATCGCCCGTGAAGGGCTGTTTCTTAGTGATTTGCTTCATTTGATTGCTCAGTCTATTTTCTTACAGGACCCAGAACTGTCAACCCAGAAATATTACCACCCACATTGGAGGAATTTTCTTAACTGAGGATCTATATCTGCTACGTGATTTTACCTTGTATGAAGTTGACATAAAAATATCCAGCACACATAACTAATAGGTTCTTTAGTGTACTGTTTCTGAATATTTTGAGTAAGATCAATGCCTGATGGAATGATAAAAAAAATTTGTCTTCAATTGCAGTTATTTGACAGAATTCATGTCATGAATGTTTGCAGAAACTGTATCTGCAGCAAACAATGATCACTCTCTAGATGAAGTGACAAAAAATTTCCTTGAAGAGTATCCAGGTCTGGGGATTTTTGAAGCAATTCACCTCAAATAGGTTAAAAAAATGGTGTTCTTAAAGCCTGTTAATTTTATCACACTTGAAGTTCTAACATGTAATCATGTTATTAAAGTATTTTCTCAAGAAAAAACAAAACGTTGGTTTTACTTTCTTGTAATAGTGATGAAAGGGTTAAAGATTTTTGCAAAATATTAAAAACCTCATTGTTTTACACCATTCAATCATCTATTCCAATACTGAAATTTTTGTGTTTCTACTTTGTTTGAAGCTTTATTCTGAATATATTGATAATATCAACTGTACAATCAGTCTAAGTTAAATTATTAGTACTTTATGCATATAAAAATAATGGAAGTTTTTTAGTGATGAAAGCCATAATAGAATTTATTAGGACTCATTTACAGGAAAAAATTATAGTAACCTGTTAGTTCTGTAGCCTGGTGACTGCCAGGAGAAAATGTTCAGCTAAGTGGCCTGCAGCATAATTTGGAAGTGTAGCTGGCCCTGGGGTCTTTATAAATTACCATACAGGAAACACTTACATCAAGTAGAAAATATCATTAAAAGCTTATGTTTTTCTTTTACTTCAAAATGTGTACTTGTCCAATCCTCTTCCTAGCTAGTTTATTTAGCTGTCTGTGAGTTTAGCTTGAAGTCATGCTGAAAGAAATACTCAATGTGCATATGTCAGTATGTATCTTGCAAAATTTTTAAGATGCAAGAGGAAAAAAATGAGTAAAAATTGATGGAGTGCTGTATGTGTTCTTTAATGAAGCATACTCTACATTGAGTTGTAAATGGATGCAGAATTTTCAGAGTGAACATAAAATAAAGTTCAAATATATTCTTAAGCAAGGGACAATAATTCAAGAATTTTAATGCATTAGATGAAATGTCAATAGACTTAAAAATGAAAAGACACTCTTGCTCTAAGAAATCAGATATAATATGTTCAAAACTAAAAAATAACATGGACAGTTTTTGTATTGTGTGTCAGAAACGTAACATAACCAGATAGTACAGAAAGGTGACAGACCTTTGAGAAATGTGGAAGAAGGGGGACCTTCACTCTAGCACCTCGCTCAAACCTCTTGTCATAGAGAATCAAATATTCTAGCACAACTAACATTGTTTCATGTTTTCTTTCCTTGGCATCTAGAAGCTTGTATTTTTTTTGAATTATCATGGCAAATCTCAGTCAAGAGAAAGATCATAAAATAACTCCTTGTGGAGGAGAAGTAGCTTCTGGTTTCACTAATTGGATTATAAATACACTCAAACCATACCTACAGGCTATGTCCATTCTCTCTTATTAGTTGAAAAAGTAAAAAGACCACCACAACCTTCTTATATATTAATAATGTATTGTATATAAGCAGTAACAAATAATTTAACATTAATTAATAATATTTAATTAGTTCTTTTTAGAAGTCCATATGATGTAATTTGAATATATTCTTACTTCCCTCAACTTTTCTCAGATCCACCTTCTCTACTCTGATACCCCCTTACCCGCCTGACTTTTAATTTTTTATTTCATTTTGAAAACTATTGAGATAATTTTGTGTTTCCTGACTATTCTATGGGAGAAGGACCCACCATAATGTGTGCTTGAAAGAAAACAAAATTCTCCATTTTACGTGGCAATCAAATAACAATTATCTTCACAATTAGTGATGAGGTTTTGTGCCAGCCTTGCCTCTCTACTCTATGTTGGGATTTTCAACCAGGTATTCATTTGGAAGCTTCATCCCTAACGGCCAACTTCATGGTTCTTGAAAGTACCTTAGACACAACTGGAGGAGAAAAATAGCATCACTGTCACCCAGATGGGAATCTGGGGAACTACCAAAAAGCTTGGCTTGACAAGATACCACCACTGGTGCAGTAATGGAATTATTGTTATCAAGTAGTCAAGCATTTTCTGATTGGACCTAAGGCCCATTGCATTAGATGAAACCCATCCCTGAGCATTGTTAACAGAAAGAGACCCTCATATGATTATCCTGCTAGGTAAATTCAGTATTAAAATGCCTTGGAATGACTTCTCATTATGCTAAGAAGATTGCCTCTCTCAAATCTCATCAGGGAAGACGGTTCTTGTAGCAAATGGATTCAACTAGTCAATGTGTAGAGAATAACTGCTTGGTATGCTCATGTTTGAATATCTTCACAAAAGAAACAATGGGTGAGAACAATGTAAAAGCCAAAGGTGGAAGACAACTTTAGGGTTTTTCCAGTACTACTTTACATATGAACATACAGTGACTGTAATAGCAAGCTTAAACTTATCATGTATTTAAAAAAATAATTTGAAGTCACTAATATTGTAGATCTGATTAATGACAAAAGAATTTCATGTTTTCATTTAAAGAGTTATTACTCATACCTGGGTATGTTTTATTTGTCCTGTTTCCAGGTGGGAAGAAATATTTCCATTGGGTATACCTTATTTGTGTTGAGAGCACATTTAGGTCTTATGTTCAAGTCTTAAGTATCTTTAACAACAGTCTCCATTTCTGCTTGGTAAATTTGCTAGACTTGAGTGTGTTTCCTTGGCAAAAATGCAAATCTTTATTTATACTCAGTTGAGATTCCTAAAAGTCCCAAGGAATATCTAAGGAATTCTTTAGTGTTGCACTGCTAAGCTATGTCTCTATTCCCTCACTGTTCGTGTAACAATGACAAGAGCAACAACAAAATCAAAAACAAAGAACTAACAGCAAAATTGTGAAAATAATTATAATATCTTATAAAAAAGTAAACTAAAGTTTTTTAAATGACAAAATATTAAAAAGATGTAAGCAAAGTTCAAGAATGATAGCCCTTTGACATGAAATATTACTCAGCTTTAGAAGTGAAGAAAACCATTTAATTTCTAGCATATAGCTGGGCCTTGATAGCATAATAAGTGAATTGAATGTACCCAAAAGGACAAAAACTACACAATAACACATACTTAAATATTGAACTAAAGAAGGAGAATGAAATAGTAATTTTCAAGGCAACGACCTGGGACAATGGTTGGGTTCCCATCAAAACACTTGGACTTTTGGTAAGAGCAGATGAGGAAAGCCTAAAAATATACTGCAGAACATTTTCCTTATAATGAGTGATCTTTCATTGTGTGCATTAAAAACTAGCCACGATGGTAGAACTCATATTGATATCAGAAATAATTGTTATTAGTAACAATAAAAGAAGTGTACGCAAGAAAAATCATGGATTCGCTGAATCAATTCATGGAATTGGGTGGATGTTTCTATGGTATGCGTTTGCCTCCAAATTCACAATAAATATTTGTATGTCATTAATATTTCAATATAGTGGTTCTCAAAACATACATAGAAACCCATCTATCTATATAACTAGCTACATATGTGTCTGTGTGTATGACTATGTTTGTGTGTCTGTGTCTGTGCATGTAAATTGCTGGTGAAAGGAACAACTGATAATAAAAATCAAGTACTAGCCACTTTATGGCTGCTTATCAGGTATGTTGTGTCTATTTAGAATAAGAAGTCAGAGAGTATGCATTACATTAATGTCTTAGAACCAGAACAGTTCATCCAGAAACTTTGTTTCAACTGAAGAGAATTAAAGATTTCCAGCTTTGTCATTGCTTAGGTTTATTAGTACATATAAAGGATAGCTGCCATCAGGAAGTAAATATAGTTCCAAGGGAGCAAGCTGAGGAGATGGGTGAAGAATGAATATAACATTGAGTTGAATATATTGAACAACTGTAAGAGAGAAAATGTAATCATTTTTCTTTCCAATTATGGGATTCATTGTTGTAAATGTTAAATTAACACATTACATATGTAGGTATATATGGACATATATAATATATAATAATATATAATCTCTATATATTACTCTTATCTAAAGTAAAAGAAATGTGTAATGTTACAAATGTAAGAGACATATTTATGTTATTTTTATATTCTCATGTAAATATTTTGTTGTGTGCTTGTGTGTTTGTGTGTTAGAAAGTGAAAGGGTGACACAAGAAGCTTTTGAATAACTATGTAAGATGCAGAAAAAGCTTCATCCTTATATAATTGAAAAAGATGAAGATTTCTGTGTCAGAAGAAAAGAATTTTTGGAAACATGAGATCGTAATTGCATGGAATTAGGATGCTCAGTTAGAGGGAAAATGTCCAGACATGCTTGCTTAGATCATCTGAGTCTCTCCATCCCTGTCTCTTCAGGGGTAAGCATACATTCTTTAGGTTCAGGAAAAGCAAAGTCTCATTATTTATTTGGGATAAGGTCAATTCTGAGTCATACGTGGGAGCAGATGTAAGAGACAAGAGAAATTATTTGTCTACTATTACGTTTGAGAGCTAACTTGTCACAATTTAAGATTGAATGCTCTGAATTTTTAGCACTTTAGAAACAATTAAGGTCAGGTTATTTCCATCCATATGGACAGTACAGGGTAGGCATTTCTGTAATTCACAACAGATACATCTGAAAAAAGTCTCTGGAAAATATCCATCACCAAAAAGGAGAGCTTGTGTTTTTTAAGCAAGTGAGATTAATTTAGGCGTATTAGCATAAATAAAAATTTCAAGGGAAAAATCTTGTCAGCATAAACAATGGGAGCTATCTGAAAGAAGCTAAATGAATTTCATGTTAATATATAGAAAAATTGACTGAGAAGTTAGGGTAAAAAATTGTCACTCCTATAGTCACAGATCAATTTCAAATGCACTATCTTTGAAAGACTTTCTTTGCATATGACCAAGAGTTGGCATACTATTTTCTATAGCTATCATTATAGTTAAGCCATATTTGTTGAGGTGTGGTCTGTTTCTATGAGTAATAATGCCAAATGCAGACTCCCAGACCTGGTTACCCCAGAGAAATTGCATATATGCCCTAGTGATGCTATGAGACCTCGTCCTTAAGTTATTTCTGATTGCTTAGTAAAGATGCCAGCAGTCAATAGTTGCGCAGAAGAGACACTGGTGGGGTGTCCATTTCCCGGGCTATGGTCAGAGGAGAACGAGGATGGGAAGAATACTAGTGGAACAGAAAACAGCTGTGGCGTAAGAATGTTTTTTTTTTGGGGGGGGTCTTTTTCGAGACAGGGTTTCTCTGTGTAGCCCTGGCTGTCCTGGAACTCACTCTGTAGACCAGGTTAGCCTCGAACTCAGATATCCGCCTGCCTCTGCCTCCCAAGTGCTGGGATTAAGGGCGTGTGCCACCACTGTCCGGCAAGAATCTTAAAATAATAGCCACGTGAGTTGGCTAATTGCAGTTAAAAGCAGCCCAGAAGAAACATAACAAATTACATATTGGGATTATTAGCTGGGAAATAGGCTTAGTGTTCAGGATCTGCACAGCTCTTAAGCTGATTGAGGCTTGTTGTAAATATAAAGTTTGTGTGTGTCTTTTACCCAGGAACCAAAGGGTCAAAGGTAGGGTAGAACTCCCAGATAAGGATTAAAAATTTCTACAACACATATTCTATTTCCAAGGTGAACACACAAAAAAAAAGTTTTGTTAAATTTTAACTCAGTTCTGTGTATGTATGGGTATAACTTAATATTTCAACAAATGAGTACATGCACATTGATTCAATCAAGAATCAAATGATCTATTAATATTAATAGTGGATAACAAACATATTCATTCAACCTACCTATGATACTTAATATTAAACATTTTCCAACCCCAGGATTCAAACACAGCTTATACTTTTTCTTGCTGATTAATACGATTGGAAAATTACAAGTAGTTGTAGGGTATCTATCAGAGAAGATTACTTACACACAAATTTAAATTAATATAAAATCTTTATTAGAGAGCTGGTGAATACACTCAGTGTTTAGGATCTCAGTGTAGCTCAGAGCCTTGCTCAGGGTGGGCTGGGTCGACATACTTAATTAACAAGAAATGCTGGCCAAAGGTGTAACTACAGAAGAAACAAGAACAGTTAGACAAAAGCAGGACCACAGAAGCCGGTGGCAAGTCTAGTGCATTTAGGTACTTTTCAAGGATTTTGGGCTTTGATGAATTGGATCTGTGTTCTAGTTCTGGTAAATACTGCTACATACCTTCTGTATTCCAAAGCTGGAATAACACTTCATGGCATCAGCTATGCTAAGGTCTGGTAGCCTACTAAGAAGGTCTGTGAGCCATACAAGAGGATGTACATGGCTTTTAGTAAAGGTATGAATCACTGTCTTCAAATGAAAGACTAGATGATCGTTCTTATTTTACCCAGTATATGGCAAGTTTATGCTAGTTCTAAACTTGTTCATAATTGTTTGTTTACTTGGGATATTGAGGCGTATGGGTACCACACAACTATATCTCTAGCTCTTGTCTAATTGTTTTTTTAATCTATATGAACAGGAGGGTATAGTGACATGCAAACCAACACTAATTAGAGAACTTCTGACACCTGCTAGAGTACAGTTTAAGAATTGTAATTTTATTATGATCTAGTTTCCAGGTTGAATCGTACAAGTTATTAAGTCATAAATCATAATATCTAAAATGAGAGAAAATAACTACACTATCAAAGTTACTAGGAGAGTTTCTTATCTGTTCTAGCACAACAACTAGCTATTGCTTAGCCCTGTTTTCTGTGATTTCCCCAAGCTTGGCTGCAACTCATATGGGTTCCCATATCCCTAGAACTAGTAGAGAGTATGATATGTTAGCATGCTTTTCAACTCTTTTTAACTAACTGACCAAGGATGTGCTATTAGCCTTTGTCTCTGGTTTTATACTGAACTTTATAAAGAGAATGAAACCTGTGTTTTTGGGACATCATCTTTCTGAATGGTGTACAAACTAAGTCTGGGAAACATAAGTACAATGTAGTCAACATATTTGCAAAGGCTTTCAACTTTCCAGTTAAAATAAAAACTTTTAAAATTCCTTCAGAAACTCCATTAAGGGACACACATCATTTTCTTTCCTTGAGGAAAGTCTGTAGAGATGTCTGGAATAAAGTCCAGTTCGGATTAAGGATAAATAACTTGGAAGGGATGGAATTGCATCTTATTGATAAAGCATTTGCCTAATGTTTGATATTGAATTTGGCCTCCTGTCCCACTATGGAAGTTATTTTGTATAGCAACACAAACCTTAAGAATTCTTTTATTTCACATACCACTGCTCTCAAATTTAATGGCTCACACGTTTCTCCTTTCCTTTTTGGCAGTATAAGGAAATTAGCTCTGCTTCCTGGCAATTAGTTAGGAGTCCTTCATTTTCACTCTGTTGAAAATTGAAGGACAAATCAGTGATAATAGAATCTAGCACTTGGATAGTCAGCTAAGATTCTTGTCTAGGAGTCATTTATCATGGAGATGGTGCCTGCTCTTTAAAAATAATGCAAATTTGAAAACAGCTTTCTGCATGATTGAAGCCTTTGTCAATAGAATACCACAGCATAAGACAAATGTTAACTTTATTCTGAAATGATAGATAACTTTGGGAATGGTGTAATTAGCTGAATGTATGCATTTATATACATTGCAAATTTTCTCTTCCTAGTTTACATCCTGTATGCATCTTACATTTATATTCTTGTAAAGCTAAGTAGACTGAAAAATTCATTAAAGAAGAAAACATCTGCAACTATATATGGTTTATGGTGAGGTTTTAAGAAATTAACATTTTAAGGCAATTAAACATACTTATTAACCAAATTACATGTAAAATGCAGATAAATGGGTGGTCTAAAACAGAAAACAAACTTATTATTGTTATTGTTCTGTACAATTTCAAGTCTTAAAATCTTTTAAATCTAAATATACAGTGTATAGTGCATGGGTTTTGATGTAAACAATATAAAAATTGTGGACATATTGTTTATTGATGCTTATTCCTAATATACATATATATATATACACATACATATATACATAAATATATATATATGTGTGTATGTATGTACTATACATACACACACACACACATATATATATATATATACATATATATATACATATATACATAACAAAAATTTATCAAAGGGACATGGAATTTGTTTAAATATAATCAATCCTCTAAAAGTTACTGATTAATTTTAATTAGCCAACATCTTTATATTAGGCAATATAATATAATTGATATTATTTAAAACATTCTGATAAATTTTGTATGGTTTATTTTACTTTGTAGTTACTTTATCTTTTATCAAGTAATTTGAGCACTCTACTTTTCTAAACCTAAATATAGAGCTGATCCTGTATTAATTTTTTAGTTCTCACAGAAATTCTTATTTTTTCAAACCTAAAATATGTTAAAATATTTATAAAAACAGTGTCATTGGTTTAACCAAATGAGTGCAAATATCCAAATGTGTGTGTTTGAGATGGCCTGCCCAGAACTACATGTAAGCTTGTGGAACTTTCAGGATATATCAGCTGGCCTTGGTAGTTATCACTCATATGCCTTTCTCTGCTTCCATCTCTCTCTCTAGAGTAATGGTTACTCTCCTGCTGGGCCATTTGTCGGCTTTATGCTTTGAGGTTCTCACTGTTGAGGACAATACGCTGAAAATGATACTATTCTTTATGTGTCACTGCTGAGACAACCTTTGGTGTTGATTTACTGGTGGGGAAACTCCTCAGCTGTCACAACATTTCACTCAATGGAATGAAATGCAGAATAGTGTCACTGAGCTCCCTTGTGGGTCTAACAACGCCCACTTACAAACTGTGGGGTAATAATTATACATCACTTCTTCTGAGTATTCATCTGAATAGCTAAAACAGTCACAGATTTTAAAACAAGTTAGCTATTTCCCATAATCTGGTAGCTAGAGAAAATTATTGCCCCTTGTATACTAGTTGGGAACAGGTGATATTTTGTCCAGCCAATGTAGTGGATGGCCTAGTTTCTTTCTCTTTTACTTGGTGTCTTTTACATTTAAATTATCTGTTCTAGCATTGCTGACATAGATATTAGTGATGTGCTATAGGTGTAGGATTTACACATTTTACCTAAATTCACAATGGAATAATACTCTAGAATGCAGAAATAGAACAAACAGTACTTTGGCATCGTAAGTTTACATGCTATGGATATTATGAAAACTGTTAGGGATTTTGACGTAGCAATATGAGCTAAGTGTGTTTGTCTGTCCTCTGTGAGGTGCAGAGAAAACCAAACCAGGTAAAAAATAACTTTGGTCTGTAGTGGATCATTGCGAAGATGTTTTGATGCTTCTGCATTTGGATCATAACTGACTTCAGGACACGCTGAGAAGGTAAGTTGCAGAACTGGAAAGCCTTAGGGCAGGAAAGCCATGTAGAGGTTTTCAGACATTCATTAATTAGCTTATCTACCCACATCCCAAATATAATTTACTCCGCAGCAAAACAGGGCTGATCCCTCAGTTTAACTGCTGAGCCTCAGCAACTAGAGCTTGCCATCACTCCAGCAGGACAGAGTGATAAGCAGTGAAGCTGAATACTGTGGACATTTTAATATTCAGTTCACCTCTTTCACCCTTTGCCTCAGGGCAACTCACGTACTTTGCACATCCGAACTTTAGCAGAATTTGGAAGACTTCACCTTCGGGAAATTAAAACTGCAGATGTAGTCAAGGGACCTATGATTACAAATAATTCACACACTTCAGTTATTTGGCAATAGTTTGCTACAGTGGTGCAAAAGCACAGATTTGATCTACAAGTTTTTCAGGTAGTCATGTGCACTGCAGTAACTGTAAAGTGTGTCAACTCCTCAGCCTAAATCAAGTTGAATATATAGCACAAATAGGTTTCCAACTTGACTATGGCACATTTAAAATATCCCTTTCTCTAACTTCCCTTTCTCCTTCATTCTTTTTCTTCCTACTCACCTGCTTCTTTCCCTTCCTCCCTTCCTTTTTTCCAAGACTAAGTCTTACTATTTTTGCCATGCTGGACTTTACCTTTGGATTCTATACTTCGGTCTTTCAAGTAACTATGATTATGGATATGTTGTACATACACATTTGAGGGCATAGTTCTTAAGAGAGCATTTCATGGTCACATGGCTCTCTCTACACATGTATTACACAAACACATCACATTGGTTGACTTTTCTTCTACAATCTGAATGCAAGGTAGATGGATCATGCTCAAAATATATTTCTCCAGGTAAAGGATTCTTCCCTCCGAAGGACTCACAGCTGAGACCCTGTCAGGAGACAATCGAACAAACTGGCCTGCTCAACAACCTTGATCCTCAACTTTTTGTTCTGCTTTTTGAATGGACAAATTGTCCATAAGAGTTGATGACTTCCACGAATCCCCAGCTCAGTTTTCCTGTTCATGTCTTGAAGGAAAACAAACTATGTCCCATTTCCCTCTGTTCTCAGGCCTATTCCTGCTCCATACAAGTTTTTGTCACTAAATACTTTCCTACAAAAGAGATTTTAATCTAATTTTTAGAATTTGTTTTAGAATATAGTTCTCAAGAAGCCTAATTTATGTAAGATAATCTGAATTCTAAAACCAGTACATGACTTAGGAATAAAAAGGCAAATCCATGTTCAGCTCTTGCATCCAGCTTACTAGAGTCATTGTGTTCACAATTCATTTTGAGGAAAAAGAGCACAGATCTAGAGTGAGACACTTACAGGTTTCCTGAAGATTGATCCTAACAAAGATTAGTTGTTAAGTCACAGCTTCTTAGCGGTTCTTTTGCTTCAGTTATCAAATGATGCTAGACTTCATATCAATTAAAAATAAAATACAAATCATATATACAATTGTCTTTTACAACATGCCTTTGCATTCATTGGGGTGCACCTAATTTGTAAGTTGTAATGTCTTGAAGAGTTGTAGCCTCTTGGAAGTGGGCATGTCTTTACTCACCTCAAGGCAATTATAGGTTCCTCTATTTCCTGATCCCCATGACCTTCAAAACTCTTATCTCCAAGGTGTTACATAGGACTCAATGCGCTTGTATTCTAAAAATCACTTACCCTTTGTGTGATTTGTATCAAGTGAAGATGACATATTGGTGACACTGCCTCTTTCCAGGAGACTTGCTAATGCCCTGCTTTTCTTCTCTGTTGCTATTCAGTGAGGGTTAGGTCACAGTTGTTCATCACCCCACTTGCCAACTTTTATCCAAAATCCTCTTTCTAAATTTCCTGTCAGAACTACTCTTAAAAAGAGCACATCCATATAATAGCTAAGAGTATGAACTTTGAAATCAGTCATCTCTCATTTGCATTCCTCTTATGCCATTTGCAAAATTATAATTAACATAAATTTTCTGGGAATTCTAAAAACCCATATGTTCATCTATATAGTAAAAATAGTGATTTGACCTAGTAGCTAGGACTACTAGGTCAAATGATTCATAAGGATTTAACTGTAAATCCTGTCCAAAGCAAAAGTTTAATATTTAAGACATAATGAGTATTTAAAATGCCAACTACAATAAAATAAAATGATTCCTATCTTTATCAGTTTCCTGACAAATTTTAAGTAATTATATTACTTTCTTAAGTTTTAGTTATTCCCTCTTCCAATGGAATGCATGAGACTTGATAAAAATAAGTTTTATTAATTTAAATCCCTCAACATTCTGGTTTTGTTTCCCTGCATCTTCTTGTTTGTTTTTTTTTTATTTATTCAGGTGTGTTGTTAATTTTTCCTGTCTCTTCTGTATAGCACCTCTACCAATCTATTTCATATTCCATTTGAATGTTCAATATTTTCAATATGTTCAATATGTTCAATATGCAATGTTACAAACAAACTATAACATAACATTAGAGGTTGAATATCATTTCCCACTGGTTAAATTTGTGAGAAGTTATGGCTTTGTTCAGGATTAAATATAATTACGTAACTGTATTACATAGATATTTTTCACAGTCAAATCACAGCAGCGCACCTTATCAGCCTGTGTACTCATCACTAGTATAACAAGAAGTTCTGTGGTTGAGTATGTGTATCTGTCTTCAAGAAATTCAGTGATTTTTTTTACTTCTGTCTTTATGGAAACACACTAGCACTTACTTGTAAACAGAATCATCCAGTCATGGTGCACGATTCAGACTGTTATTTACAACATCATGGGGACACAAATCAGTTTCATTTGCACTCACTCAAGTTTGAGCCTTCTTACTTTGGTGCCTTTATCTACAACATGTTGGTGATATATAAATATTCTTATTATTTGGCTATATGGACACTTTTTTGTACATATGTTTATATATAGTATCTATCACATTCATACATTAAATCACAGTGAATATAAAAACTGAAGAAGCCTAATCCATCATGAAGGCTGCATGTGACTTGTGATTCTGTGATCCCATTATCCCTGGAATTATGTAATGACAGTTTTGTAATATATGTAGTATTTCAGCAACCTTTATAGCTATTTCATGAAATGTCAAATTCCATTGCTCTCCCGTAAATTTATATTCATCAAGATCAACAGCATTGAATGAAAAACCTAGCAACAGTGAGTTAGATCAGTGTGCAAATGCAATTGCTGAAAATCCTGGTAGTCTAAGTGTGATCAAGAACCTGAGAGGCAGAGGAACTGGCTGAATGCTGCAGATGTTAGCTGAAGCAAATTTTACACACACTCACAAATACACAGAAAAATGAAAGGAAGAGATAATAAATACATAAATAAATAAATAAATAAACAATTTAAAAGTTTTTAAGTTAGTTATTTATTTACATATTGATGCTGGTAATCATTAAAGTTTGAACCATAATATCTTTTTAAAATAAGAACAAAAAAGTAGTAGGCATGATAAGAAATAGCTAATGTAATTACTTACTTTCCATTTCCGACTGTTAATAGTAAAACAAAATAGATGAAATTAGTATTTTTAATGAATTCATTCAATTTGCAGAAGATGAATCAAAGTTAAAGTGAAGTCTTATGCTTTCAGTGTTACCAGTGTCGCTTTTGGAACCACACACACACAGGAATAAAATACACACACACACACACAACTCTCACACTATCATACACACATACACAGAGATATACATACATACATGCAAACAGGCACAGACTCACATACACCCGCATACTTTCTCTCTCCCTCTCTCACACATAGACTCATAACACACAAATGCTCAAACATACACACACACACACACAGACACACACAAACATACACACATACACAATTTATCTAGATAAGTAAGTTACAGTAAATGAATGAAAAAGTAAAAAAGAAGAAAGTGATTTAAAACAGCAGATCATTTTAATAGAGGTAAGATGCTCTGGGTTTATTTTGCCATTAATTTCTAAGATGCCACTCAGGAGTTTTTCTCAAGTCTCTCTCACAATCATTACGCTGAGTGCATGCCGCAGCTGTCATTCTGTAATGGAACAGTACATTTCGAGATGCATTTTCTGAAAAAATGTAAGTCATTGTCTACTCACCTTAGATACCAACCTGAAAACATACCAAAGTGACACTCTCAACTAAGGCCAACTTGAAGAACAATAGTTTATGGAGCACTTGAAAAAGTCTGGATAAAGTCTTACTTACCTACTCTAAGTAGGTACTGTAAGTAGGTACATGACTCATGTCAGCCATGTCCCTAAAGCTCCCAAGTGAGATGATGATGCCTCATGAGGGCATTCTACACTAGAGCACTCTGTATGATTTCAGACAGCTAAGCAGCTTAAAGAAGCTCCTCTACTTACTGCTTACATAACTTTAGAGAGGAAGGGACCTTGTAAATATGGAACATTTTAGGACCTTTCTGAGAATTGTGAGTTGTATATTTCATGATTCTTAAGAATCTTCTTAGAACTTCTGGAGACTTGAGGAACTCAGTTCAAGGATGGAATGTTTTCGTTTGGAGGAGGATATAGCTACACAATATGAGATACTAAAAGTAGTGGAAATGATATCCTTCCCATTATTTTTTCCCTAGATGTTTGTTGTTAATAAACTGAAATTAGACAAAAATAAAGGTCTTAATACTTCAATGTAACTAGATATAAATCAAACTAAATAGGAATTAGAAACATAGAGAAGATAAAGGGAACAAAGCATAGAAATCTCTAATTGATTAAAAAATGCACTATAGTCTACAAATGACAACAAGTGTTAAAAGAAAAATTGGAAAAGATAACACATTAAAAGACTGAAGCAGCATTCAATTTGGAGTATAGTTTTAAAATGTTGAACATAATTAAATTTCTTTTAATCTATTTTTTGTAGAGGGTAATTTTATAGCTGTATATCTGGCCATTCATTTTTTTTTAAGACCGGATCTCTCATCAGTCATCAAGCTTGGCAACTCAGCAAGACACAAGATTGGCTGACCAATACATAATTCTCAGCATTCATCTTGTGTTTGTCAGTATTGGGATGGTAAGTACTGGCAATGCCCTTGTTTTTACATGAATAGATGCTGGGTTCAAACTCAGGTTCTCAAGATTGGAAGTCAGTCATTTTGTTCACTGAACGATCTTTGCAGTCCCTCAAAAATAGTTGGATGTGGATTTCTATGTTTGTTAAAATATAGTTTAAAAGAATTAAAAAAAGAAAACATCAAAAAATATATTTTATTTACCCCTGAGGTCTCTGGTAACAAAAATGAAATTTAGTTATAATTCAGATTCAACAGGATGTCTTTTAACTTAAAAATAATGATGCAAAAATATGCTCAGATAATTTAATGTTTGTGCCTCAAGCATCATCTCATCATCCTTTGATTTCATAGTATTTCCTGTGAAGCTTTTTAGGCAACCATCTTTATAGTTTAATTAATTAACCTTGCTCATCTTGATAAAAATCCTAGATGTGAGATATTCAATATATTTTAGAACATTTAATGTTACTGTGATGCTTAAGAGATGTATTAAGTACTAAAATTTGTTAGATGAAAACTGCTTTATAGAACCACATGAAAAGACATACTATATAATTACAAGTTATAATTACATTTTTAAGCTGAATACAGTTTTATTTGACCCATATAGAAAGATACAAAACCAAAACAACAAAAATTCATTTATTGTTTCTTAACCTTTTATTTAGATTTTTTTCATCTAGTAAGATGATAGATGATAAGATAGGTACCCTCAAGAAAACAGAGGTATCTGTTATAGAAATTCTTCTGAAAAAACACAGTGGCAACAGTTCTAATCTCAAAGGCACTTTAGAAAGCAAGCAGATAAGCCAACAGAAAAAGCCTGGAGGAAAATGTAAAAATCACATTAAAGTATTTCAAATTTTCTTAGAAAATAATGTGCCCGAAGTTGATGTATTCATATATCACCGTAACATTTCAACAGCATTATCAGTCAGGACCTTGTTAGCTATGTTTAAAAGACATTATTCATTATTTTACTTTTTATTTTGTGGATACTTCTCTAAAATATGTCAGACTACATATGATCTACGATGACTCATTTAATGATTATAAGTATTTTTGAAGGAAAGATAGAACGCATAAAGGAAAGGAAAAATTTACTTTAAAAGATGAAAATGGCCCCACTGGATTCAAGTGTTGAAATGGATAAAATTGTGGGATGAAAGACTGCATATAAGGGTATATATTTTTCTTAGGATAAATTATTAAAGTGCTTTAAGCCAACTTTCATTCTTTTATCAGTTTTGTCTTTTGAAAAATAAAATTTCAATTTTGATGATGTTTGGTTTGACAAGTTTAATTATCACTTATTTTCATATAGTATTTAAGAAATAGTTGTTTATGAAAAATCAACAAGATCGAATATCTCTCTAGGTAAACAACATCTCTTAATATTTTATTGTGTTAGCATTTATACTTATGAATATTGTATTTCTATGGATGGAGCTTGAGAATATCATCCTGAGTGAGGTAACCCAATTCCAATAAGACATACACCACTTGCAAGTGGGTATTAGCTATAATATATAGAATACCCATGCTACACTCCACAGACTCAGGATTCTGGATAGGAAGGGGGGCACAAGCAAGGATGTTTGAGCTTGACTTGGAAGAAGGAATGGAACGGTAGCAGAAGGCGGATGGAGGGAGGGATATGTGTAGGTGAGGGGAACTCAAAAGGAGTAGGAAGATCTAGTTGTGTGTGTTAGGGGTAGGGGAGATGGCTGTACACCCAAGAGACTGAATAGAAATCTGCAACCGAAGGAGGGGCATAAGGGGTATGTCTCCAGGAAGAGACAGAAATAGTGGAGTTACCCAACAATTAATGGGGTTTACCCTTAACTATGACTCACAGCATTGAAGAAATGGGACCTAGGGAGTCTGACTGCTGTGGTCAAGGCAGGAACCCTGGTAGAGCAATAGAGACACCAAACCACCCACAAAACATTCAACACAAACTTTATCGTGTCTACAAGAAATGCACGGATTGTGAACGGAGCAGTGACTAAGGAAATGGTCAAGCAATAATTATAAAATAAAGAATATGATGTTTTCTGACTTAATTTTTTTATATAGTGAATGAGGCTACATTTCCTCTTGAAACAGATATAAAATTGTCTTAAGATTATTTATTCAAAATGTTATTTGTTTCACTGTAAGTACTTTTGGATATTTTATTGATAGTCATTACAAACACAGAAGAATTCTAAAATTTTTAGAACTTTGTATGTTTTAAATGACTTCTCCTAAGCCCTTCAAATACTGCCTCACTTACACCATATTTGTTTTAACTTTTCAAAGTAGGGGAAGGTATATATATTTTTTTATCATTTTGTTTATCAAATGCAGCTAATTTCTATAGCACTTGAGGACAAATTTTCAAATTGCAGTAGAAACTGGATGAAAAGCAAACTGAATGTGTATTTTAATTTGGGTATCACTGACGTCCTAAATTATCAACTGTCAGAATGATAATATGATACATAATAATAAAATAATACAGGTTATGTGATATCTAATTATTTTTCATTATTTGTTTAAAGTGCATTTTATTTGAATTTGGATAGGATTTGTTTACATTTCCTTTATCTTAAACAAATTTAACATAAACTACTTCTGTTAGCAATGAATTATTTGATCATTTTGTTCATGTTAGAGTGAAATTCAATTTCAAATTTAGTGATTCATCACTTTCTGTTTGATTGTCTTCTATACTATAATTAAATTAATAATAAGTATAAGAAATACCAATGTTGATTTTTTTAAACTAGCCAGAAAAAAATGTAGTAGGAAATAATCTGAATACTCAGACCAGAAAAATATTCACACTCAAAATAATAATCATCATTACCCAGATTGTAAATGTTCTTCCTAAAATTTTTTTGGATTCAACACCGTTATCTGCAGTACAAGGCAATTCTGGAATTTGGTATTCTGTTACTCAGCTTTTTCCAGTGCTGGGACTCCAGATGTGTGTGTCACTCTATAAATAATTTTTGTATGAAAACTGTTAATGTATGTAATTTTCACCTTCTGTGCTGAAATTATTTTCTGAAAACCACACCTATTTGACCCTTGACAAATGCATTTATTTTAAAGATATTAACAGGTTGAAACAGAAAGAGAGCCCACTCTTGGTTCCAAGCAATCTATACTCTGATGACTACTTTAGTGAGTTAACACCGGTTGCAGAATCTACAGGTATAAAGGTAGAGAGAACTGATGCTAGACCCAGTGTACAGCATAGTCAATGATGTATAACTTTTATCTATCCTAGAGATGGTCTCATCCAGTATAGGAAAATTTCCCATTAACTCAGATGACATGGTAAAGCAGAGTCTGCTTTAGTGGTGAGAACAACTACAGTGTCTTTGATATATGAAGCAATCCTCCTTTATTTCTGAGTGATATTTTTCCTAAAAATGGGATTATGGTTTGCAAGTTTTAATTTTGTTTTATATGTATTGTCTAATTTCAAGCACTTTGAGATTCTAATTCACTGCATTCTGGCATTTATCACTCTTTTAATGGATTATTAGAATGTTTTGAGTATGTACTCTGATGTATGTACATCATAATTCATTTGTGGAGTGCAAAAGACAACTTGGAGGAGTTAGTCATCTCCTAATATTTGGGGGTTGAAACTCAGGTCTTCAGCCTTGATACTCATTTCCATTACATAAGAAATTATTTTGCCAGACAAATTCATTTGTCATTCTTTGTGGTAAATCAGTTGTTTATATAAATGCTTCTTAATGCTTGGCTATATGAGTCTATATGAAAAGCATTCCTAAAATGTGTTGAAGGTGGTTAAATTTCCTTAATGCATAGATTAATAAATAAATATTCATGAATATATTTTCATTATTTTGTTTTTGTTTATGTTTCTTCAACTACTTTGTTTTTTCTTTCTCTTCTTCTCCTTCTTCCCGTGGTGCCCTCTGGGCTTATATCAATGTGAAAGTTGTATACTTAAGACTCTACATTTTTGTCATGATCTTCTAATTAAATAATTAAATAAAATTTCTTTCCATCCTTTAGTTTTTCAAGTTAAATCTACCAATATTGTTTAAAAATTTTCTCCTTTTAGATACACACACACACACAAACACATACACATGTATGTATAAAGTAATTGTTATAATACTGCTCCATTAATTTAAAATTGGTCCTTTTAGTAACTTAAACACATAGGAAGTAAGTAATTTTAAGTATTTGTCTACTGTTCAACCATTTGTGAATCATTCTTAAAATTACCAAAAATGTATTTGATTTCATAGTTAGAAAAAGATTTGATCAAAATTATACTTAAAAATGGAGTCTTAAATGTTGACCTTTAGATTAACTAAGACTGATGGCAGTTCTGAAGATGATTTCAATTTGGGAGAAAAGAAAAGTCAGCCTAGTGTTCAGCACATGGCATGCACTCACTGTTCTCCATTTTGCCCTCTGAAAAGACAGTCTTAGCCATTCACCATTCCTAAAGTGGTACTACAGGTTGACTTTGATTTTAGGAGAACTTCCTCTTGCTGAATCTCTTCTATTTTTGGCTTCCCATGTCAAATTTCCAGCTACTATGCAATTGTTCTTGTCTCCAGTTAGCATCACTAGATGACGAGATCACCAATTCTGACTTCTGTAAGCTAAGCCAAGAAATAGATACTTTAACAATGTCCATAAAGGAGGCATTTCCCTAAGAGAGTGCTCACCATTAAAGTGGGATTGGATGGGTATCCTCAAACTAACATAATATCTGGGTCACTCAATCAGAAACGAGGGTAAGAGTAAGTGGAAATAAAACCATTGTCCATGGTATTAGCATCACACAAAAGCCACAAAAGCAGAATGATTATCCAAAAAGGACAAGACTTGAGGGATCACCCCAGATACACCTTTGTCTACACAATCATAGGAAGAGCTGCAACAGGTCTTCAACTGCAGTATAGAAACTCCAATTTATTTTCAATATTCTTTTAAAGAAATTGGTGTGTTTTCTAGAGTCTCATATTTTTTAAGAAAAAAATGAATCATTTTATCATTTAAAATGCCTTAAAGAATAGATTTCTCCTGGAAAGCATATTTGTGGTGACATTATTTATGAAAGTATAATGAGTAAATAATTCTAAGACAGAGCTGTGATTACATTCATAGAAATTATTATTATAGCTGACATGATTATACAAGGTAGTATAAATTACCCTGTGAATGACTATTAAACTTACATTACTTGTTTATTCCTTTTTGATCAATCAGGGAAATTACAAAAAAAATAGATAATGCAAATTTAATTATTAAATTTATTTATTTATTTATTTATCTATTTATTTACTGCCCCTCCCTGGTCCCAACTCACACAATCTCTTTCTCTTACCCTTTCCTTTTCCCAAGAGTGTGGAGGATATCCCTTGGTAAATCTCTACTCTGGCATATCAAGTCTCTGCACTTGAGGCATCCTAGATGCATTCTCTCCCACCGAGGCCAGACAAGGGAGCCCAGTTAGGGAAGCATATTCCCCAGACAGGCAATGGTCTTAGGAATAGCCCCTACTCCAGTTATTGGAGGATTCAAATGAAGATGGAGCTGCACATCTTCTACATGTGTGTTCAGGGCCTATGTGCATCCCATGTATGTATGCTCTTTGATTGGTGGTTCAGTCTCTGAAAGCCTCCAAGTGTCCAGGTTAGTTGACTCTGTTAGTCTTCCTGTGGTGTGCCTATCCCTTTCCTGGGCCCTCAGTTCTTCCCCCAAAACTTCCATAAGAGTCCTCAAGCTCCATACACTATTTGGCTGTGGGTCTCTGTATCTGTTTTAATTAGCTACTGGGTAGACGCTCTTAGAGAACAATCATGCTAGGCTCCTGTCTGAAATTGTAACAAAATATCATTAATAGTGTCAGGGATTGGTGCCTGCCCATGAGCTGGGTGAGGTCGGTCATTGTTTGGTCATTCCATCAGTCTCTGCTTCATCTCCAGTCCCTGAATTTCTTGTAGACCAGAAAAATTGGGGGTCGAAAATTTTATAGGTTGGTTGGAGTGAGTCCTTATCACTAAAATAGTGTTACTGCCTGGCCTTTTCAGGTTCCATATCCACACTGCTGTGAGCCTAAGGTTACCCCATTGATTCCTAGGGATCGTCCTTCATCTCAGGTCTCTGAGACATACATGAGATGTCCCTCACTTCACCATTTCCAAGTATAGATTTCCAGTCATCCTCCTGACCCTCTCTTCTGTTCCTGCCCACACCTGATCCCCCAAACCTTCATTCTCCTACCTGCCCCTATTTCCACCCAGTTCCCTCCCTCTATTTGTCATATATGACTAGTTTATTTCCCCTTCTAAGTGACAGTCAACCATTCTTGTTTTGGTCTTCTATCTTGCTTAGTTTCTTTGAGTCTGTGGAGTGTAGTATGGGCATTCTGAACTTTACAGCTAATATTTACTTGTAAGTGAGTAAATATCATGCATGTCCTTTGGGTCTATTCAGAATATTTTCAAGTTCCATCCATTTGCTTTCAAAATTCACGATGTCTTTTTTCTTCATAGCTGAATAGTGTTCCATTGTGTAGATTTACCACATTTTCTTTATCTATTCTTCACCTGAGGGACATCTAGGTTGTTTTCAGTTTCTGATTATTATCAATAAAGCTGGCATGAATACAGTTGAGCAAGTGTCCCTGTGGCATAGTGGGGCATCTTCTAGGTATGTGCCCAGGAGTAGAATAGCTAGGACTAGAGGTAAAACTATTCCCAGTTTTCTGGGAAACCAGCAAAGTGGTTTCCAAAGTTGTGTACAAATTTGCACTCCCACCAACAGTGGAAGATTGTTCCCCTTGCTCCACATCTTTGACAACATGTGCTGTCTCCTGAGTTTTTTGATCTTAGCAGTTCTGACTGGTGTAAGGTGGAAAACCAGGGAGGTTTTGGATTTCCCTGATGACTAAGGACATTGAACATTTCTTTAAGTGCTTCTCTGTCACTCGACATTTCTCTGTGGAGAATTCTCTGTTTAGCTCTATACCCCATTTTTTAATTGGGATATTTGTGTTGTCTAATTTTTTTGTGTTCTTTAAATACTTAGTGTATTATCCTATGTCAGATGTAGGAATAGTGAAGATCATTTCCCAATCCATACATGATTGTTTTGTCCTATTGACCATGTTCCTTGCCTTACAGAAGCTTTTCAATTTCATGAGGTCGCATTTATCAATTGCTGACCTTAGAGACTGAGTTATTGGTGTTCTTTGCTTTCTTTTCTATGCTATTTAGTGTATGTGATTTTATGTTGAGCTGCTCAATCCACTTTGACTTGAGTTTTTTGCAGGGTGATAGATATGGATCTATTTACATTCTTCTAAATGTTGATAACTGGCTAGTCCAGCATCATTAGTTGAAAATGATTTCTTTTTTCCATTATATATTTTTTTTTTGCTTTCTTTTTAAAACAAAAACTACTGTCCATAGATGTGTGGACTTATTTCCGGTCCTTCGATTTGATTCCTTTAATCAGCCTGGTTGTTCCCATACCAATACCATGCAGTTTTTATTACTATTATCCTACAGTACAACCTGAGGTCAGGAATGGGAATTTCTTCAGAAATTCTTTTATTTTTTTTCAGGAATAGTTTTTCTATCCTGGATTTATTTCCATATGAAGATAAGAATGGCACTGTCAAGGTCTCTAAAGAATTTTGTTGGAATTTTGATGGGAATTGCATTGGATCTATAAGTTTCTTTTTATAAAGTGACCATTTTTACTATGTTAATCCTACTGATGAATGAGCATGGGAAATTTTTCCCTTTCTGATATCTTCCTTAGTTTCTTTCATCAGAGACTTGAAGTTCTTGTCATATAGGTCTTTCCCTGGTTTGGTTAGGCTTACACCATAGTATATTACATTACTTGCGGCTATTTTAAAGGGCGTTGTTTCCCTAATTTCTTTCTCTGTATAAAAGTGCTACTGATTTTATTTTTAGTTAATTTGTTAATCAGATATAGGAGTTCTCTGGTCATTCTTGAGGTGACTTATGTATGTTGTCATATCATTTTCAAATAGACATTCTTTGACTTATCTTTCAATTTGTATCCTCTTCATCTCCTTTTGGTTTCCTATTGGTCTAGCTAGAACATCAAATATTATATTGAACAGATATGGAGAAAATAGGCAGCCTTTTCTTGTCCCTGATATCATTAGAATTACTTTATGTTTCTTTCCATTTAACTTGATTTTTACTATTGATTTGCAGTATATTGCTTTTATTATGTTTAGGTATGTATCTTTTATCCATGATGTTTCTAAGACTTTTAACATGACAGGGTGTTGGATTTTGTCAAAGGATTTTTTTGTCATCTAATGAGATGTTCATGTGTTTTATTTTCTTTCACTTTATTTATATGGTGGGTTACATTGATGTATTTTTGTACAATTAACCATGCCTGCATCCCTAATATGAGGCCTGCTTGATGATGGAGGAAGATGATTTGATGTGTTCCTGGATTCTGTGTGTTAGTATTTTATTTTTAGCATCAGTGTTCTTAAGAGAAGTTGGTCTGAATTTTTCATTCTTTTTGGAGTCATTTTGTGGTTTAGGCATCATGGTGACTCTGGCACCATAGAATGAGTTTTGCTGTGTTCCTTCTGTTTGTATTTTGTGGAATAGTTTGAGGAGTACTGGTATTAGCTCTTCTTTGAAGGTATGGCAGAATACTGTAATAGAACCATCTGGTTCTAGGCTTTTTTTCCCCTCTCTTGGGATACTTGTAATAACAGCTTATATTTTCTGAGAGGTTATAGGTCTGTTTAAATAGTTTGCCTGGATTTCATTTAACTTTGGAAATTAAAGTAGCATTTGTTTGGAAAAATCGTCCACTTTATTAAGATTTTACAATTTTGTGGACTACAGGCTTTTGAAGTTAGATACAATCATTCTTTGAATTTCTTTGTTGTCTGTTGTTATGGCTCTCCTTTCATTTCTGATTTTGTATATTTGAATACTGTCTCTCTGTATCTTTTGCTAGGTTGGCTAAGGATTTGTTTATTTTGTTGATTCTTTATTTTGTTTTCTTTGTTAAAAATTGATTGATTTCAACTCTGGTTTTGATTATTTACTGCGTTTGATTCCTCTTTGTGTGTTTAGCTTTGTTTTTCCTAGAGCTTTCAAGAGTACTTTTAAATTGCTGGTATGAGAACATTCTCATTTCTTTACAGAGGCACTTAGTTCTATTAACTTTCCTCATAGCACAGACTTCATTATGTCCCATAATTTGGGTGTGTTATGTCTTCATTTTCATTGAATTCTAGAAAATCTTTACATACTTTCTTTATTTCTTCCCTCACACAGAGATCATGGAGTAGAGAGTTGTTCAGCTTTCATAGGTGTGTAAGGTTTCTGGTGTTTCTGCTCTTGTTAAAGTCAAGTTTTTAAAACATGATGGTCTGGTAAGATACAAGGCATTATTTCTGTTCTCTTGTATCTGTTGGGACTTGTTTTATGGTCAATTATATGGTAAATTTTGGAGAACGATCCATGAGGTGCTGAGAAGAAAGTATATTGTATTTGGGTGAAATATTCTGTAGATGCCTGTTAGATCCATTGATTCAAAATCTCTCTTAGTTTCATTATTTCTGTTACTTTTTGTCTGCATAAACTGTTGATTGGTGACAGTGGCATGTTGAAGTCTCCCACTATTGATGTGTGGGGCTTGATGTGTGCCTTAAGCTTCAGTAATGTTTCTTTTACAAATTTGCGTGCTCTTGTATTTGAGGCATAGATGTTCATAACTGAGATATTATCTTGGTATATCTTCCTTTGATGAGTATGAAGTGTCCCTTTTTGTTTTTTTAAAACTAATTTTAGTTGAAGTTCCATTTCATAAGATATTAGAATGACTACTCTAGTTTGCTTCTTGTTTGCTAGCTTGGAAATCTTTTTCCAGCTCTTTACTCTGAGGTAATGTCTATCTTTATTGTGAGATGTGGTTTTTGTATGCAGTATAGAATGATGAATCCTTTTTCACATCTATTCTTTTAGCCTCTGGCTTTTTACTGGGAAATTGAATCTATTAATGTTGAGAGATATTAATGATCAGTTTTTTTGTGTGTACATGCTTCCCTTTTTTTGCTGGTATGGAATTTTTTATTTCCTTAGATGTAGTTATCCTCTTTGATGTGAAGTTTTCCTTCTAGTATTTTTTTGTAGGACTGGATTTGTGGATAGATATTCTTTAATTTTGAATGTGTCTTAAAGTATTTTGTTTTTCCATCTGTGGTAATTGAGAATTTTGCTGGGTGTAGTATTCTAGGTTAGCATCTGTGGTTTTTTAGAGCTGTCAATATATATGTCCAGGCCCTTCTATATCTTAGAATCTCTGTTAAAAAATCATTTGCAAGTCTGAAAGGTCTGCGTTTATATGCTATATAGTCTTTTTCCCTTGCCAATTTTAACATTCTTTCTTTGTCTGTCTCTTTTTTAAAAAACTCATAGTCTTTAAAGTTCATTTCCATTGACATTGTATCCGTCGTTTTTACTCCATGGTTTACCTCAATGGCTACATTATTGTAGAGAGAATAATTAAATTCTACTCATATATTGATTTAAATAATTGTTACATTATGAAAACATAATCTGATCCAAAACAAGAATGAAAGTCTCCCATACAATTACTTGTTACTAAACTGGCACTAGAGAGTAGATCCAATGAGAGAATTTCAGTGTAAAGTGATATTTGACCCAATTAGTCATGAACATTCTAAAAATTTTTTCAATTTTTGTATCTTACTTAATACAGTAAATCTATCACCAAAAATGAAAACACAATACTTAACTTTTTAACATTTGAGATATATGTTCTCAGATCCTATTCTTGGTTTTGTGAGATATCATCTAATTTCCCTCAAAATACATCACCACCCATCTTGATTATATATATGTTCTTATTAAAACCCTGATCTATTTAACCTACTATCTTATGTCTTTATCATAATTACATAGGTGTTGAATTACATTTGATGTCTGAAAACTGCACAGTTGGTTGCATTGCAATCGAACAGAGAAATTAAATATTAAAAGATGAATTTATCATATTTGCTATCAAAAATCCTTCTTCTGTTTTAAATATATTTATGCTAAATAATAGATACATGTCAATTTTAAGTAAAAATAATTATATAATTAAAAACAATGAGGTTTTAGAATATTAAGGAATTGTTAAGGGATATAGAATACATAGGACTTATGTGAATAAAGTTATAAAACAATTGATATTCCTTTCAAAATATTTAATGACTTCAACTGAATACACATAAAAATGAAAATTATACAGATATGAAAAGAAAAATAGAATCATAACACAAAATAAATACATGGTTTTTGTGCATTTAATGTACATGTATAGGTGTCATCAATTTGTCATATATAAATATACAGTTGAGAATCTACAAAGATTTCTATTAAATCCTAAAGCAGGTCTTCCTTAATTTTATTTTATTCCATAAACTTTAAACTAAAGTAAATTATAGTAAACATAAGGTACAGTCAAGTACTTTGGCTGAGTATATATGTGTCAAATATAGGTATTATTTAAGTATTCTGTTTTCTTTTTTGGTGTTAGGTTTACTATATGAAGTAAAATACACAAATTGAAGAATTTTTAAAATCATGACAAAAACATTAACGTTGATGCATTTTAAGATATTTTGTTTGCTTTATCTGCCAAGGAGTACAAGTTAAAGAATTCCTCAGATTTGCTGTAACTCTGCCAGTGACTTGTTCTTCTACGCATGGCCTTCTGCCGGGCAGGGAGCTCCCAGCTGTTCACCCATTTGGCCCATACTAAAAAGCAAGTAGGATTTCATACCTCAACTCTGCCAAAATATTTCCCACTGCCTAGTCTACTCAGCCAATGATGCTGGGGAAAGCATACGGTGCTTTTGGAAGACATAGTTCAGAATATGCTCTATTTTCTGGTGTGTATGTTCATACTTCACATAAGAAGAAAAATGTGTGAGAGAGAAAAATATAAAAAGTGAGATTTTCATGTGGAGTTTAATTTCCAAGGCCTTTAAAAATCCATTATATGTAGCAGATATCCAGAGAGAGACTATCTGGACCTAGTGAGGAAAATAAATACAAACTATAGTACATTGAGTTTTTAAAAACTTTTTTTGTACACAGTACGTTTGAATAGAAAGTGACTTCCTATTAATAAATGTAAAAAAGTGGAAGCAATCCTTCCAAATCATTTTAGAAAACCCAGCTGAGGGTGGTTTGCTGAACTAGTGAAGTTCTTCTGATAGCTTTCTCCACAGTGCTGAAAAGTAAGATCCAGGACACTTATAGTAAAGCTGCATAGGTGCTCAGCTGAGGAGACTAAAACATTAGCAGGAAATATTGATTTATCTAGTATGCCTATTCTTCACTGCAAGTCAGTCTCACTGAGCTTCCTCTTATACTCCAAGTATGTTATAATTTATAGATTTATCTACTCTCTTACCTTGCCTCCAATTCTGTTCTAATGTATTAATTATAGTTTACTTCCTTCTTGTGATTTTGTTCATAGCTCCATTTCATAATGAGATGTCAACTAATTTCTCTGTATAATAGTTTAAACTGCCTCACTATCCATTCCTATGTGAATGAGAACTCTTTATATGAAGCAGTATCTACAGAGACTAATTTATTAGAATTTCAGGACAGTAGAGACTGGAACTTTGCATTTCTAGAGCTTAATTATCTTATCTTGGGCTAAGTTCTGGTTCTCTTGAATAGTCACTCCTTGCTACGTGTGTTTGGGAATAAACACCCTGTGATTAACAGTTATAAAGTCTTTGTGAGTTTTTAACTTAGCAGGCCACTAGCTTTTACCAAGTCAAAACCTAAGAACGTCATCAGATGAGTCTTCATTTTATAGAAACCTGTATGCCATCTTCATGTAAATGATTCTCTCATGTACACACTAATGTGGGTTTTATGACTCTACTTTTCCTGTAAAACTTTGAAACTACTCCTTTATTGAAACGTGGAACTTGGAATAAGCTAAATCTGTGTATCTGGCTTATGGTCACTCAAAATGGATAAATAATAAACTGTACTCTATTCCAGTTAAGATGAGATAAGATTAGGTGCAGCTCAATAAACCCTGTGGAAGAGGGGGATGAAAGATTTTAGGAGCCAGAAGGGACAAGAATATCATGAGAACACAGCCCATAGAATCAATTAATCAAGGCTCATAGAGGCTCACACAGATTGAAATGGCAATCATGGAGCCTACATAGATATTCAATAGGTCCTCCACATACATTTAGTGCTTGGTTAGTTTGAAGTGTTGGAGGACTCATAACAGTGGAAGTAGAGTAATCTCTGACTGTTTAACATGCTCTTGTGACCCTTTTCTGCCTATTGGGTTGCTTTATCCAGTCTTAATATGAAGGTTTGTACCTATTCTTAATGTAGCAGGATATTTTCCTGCTACACTGTATTTGCAGTGGAGCTCAGTAATTGGCCAGTAGAAGAGGTAGGTGGAATGGGGAGTTCGGAGAAAAATAAAGAGAAAGAAAAAGAAGGAGGAGGAGAGAGAAGAAATGGGGGCAGACATCCGTGTCTCTAGGAGTCTCGAGTAATTAAACTTATCAAAAGGTTACATATTGGGTAACAATTCTAATTGTGTCGTCATCTTGTTTATTGAACATTTCCAAATATATAAATCCATTGGATACTCTTTAAGCTTTATGAGTCTTCATTCTACTGGGTACCGCTAGCATAGAGGGTATTTTCTGGGGCTTAGCAGAGAACCATAGGGTGATGGGATTGGCCCAAGATCCTTGCTTTGAGGTATATTCTCTATGGAGCTGATCAGTAGAACAAGCAGCCACAGTAATGTGGGGTGGTCTTGACCTCTGGCCGCTTCTAGTGCAGGAACATGGCAGGCAGTCCAGGTGGTTAGCCAGACTGCTCCTTGGCATTTCTAAAATCTACCATTTTAATTAATGCATCTTTTAATGTCATGTTTGGTTGATATCACTGAGCCTGCTCTTTTCTGAAGGAAAATAGAGGAGTGGTGAATCTGAGAGAGAAGGAGAGCCATGGGGAGACACATGACATGAAATTGGGAGGAATGGAGGGACAAAAAAACTATATTTGAGATGTATGCATAAAATAAAATAAATGAGAGTTGTGGTTTTGCATCGATCTTGTAATCCTATTAACTGCATCCATCTTCTCATTCAGGATGTATAAAATTTTCCTTATCAAATAACTCTCTTCTAAATAAATAGTATATATATTTAGATTCTGATCCTGAAACCACCTAAGTTTTATTGTATAAAGAAGCCAACATAAATCAATATCTAATAATAAGCAATTCATAACTGCTGGTCAAGGGACTAAAATGTTTGTTGTATAGAATGACTTATTCTATTTAATGGAAATCTTTTCTTCAACTTAATCAGCTTTCTATCTGGGGATTAGTGTAAACAACTTAATTCATCATGTTTATCTTTTTCCCCTGTTTGAATATGTGGGAAATACCCAAATCAGTTTTTCCATTATCTAAACAGCACAGTAAGCTATCAGAAGTACATTTATTTAAAATAATACACAGATATATTCAAATATTTTTTACTTAACTTAGTTTGTAATTATTTAGTTATTATTAAAAAGAATAGTCTAGAATAATTACTTAAATTCGACCTCATGTGTAGGTCAGACTCTCTCCCTTCTTATTTGCTCCTGTTATATTTCTTTGAGACATTCTATATAGCCTTAAGGTGTTTTGAATACTTTCATGTTTCTGATGTTATTACTCCATGTCTTGTCTCTGATGTATTTGCAATTAATTAACATATTTTTACTTGGAGGCACACTCATTGGGTCTATTAGTTCATTATAAGTGTGGTTTTCTTAAGGTTTTTACTTATACAGGCATGATTATTTGCCAAAATTATAAATGAGAAAACATACTCCAATATGAAGATGAACAAAGGTATATTTCAGAACTATGGTATATGGGTTTTATTGATATCTGTGTCATTGGGACAAAAGTGATGTATGCATATCAATAAATACTTAAATTTCAACCTTGTTAATTTTATCTTGAAAGCTCAAATCTCTTTCTGACAACATCTACAATATTAAAAAATACTTCCTTTTTTATCTTAGTCATAACCTGTCTCTCTACTCTGGTATCTCAGATTAAACACAGGGATACTGCTCATTTGTTTACATAGATATCCATGTAGACGCTACTAGATGCTATGAAGTATATGAAGTACTTTACATGATTTGATGCTGGATAAAACAGTAAACAAGTTTAACTGCAAACATTTTATTCAATTTGTTCTGGTTTATCTCTGAAACTTTATGTAAAGCACTTACTTCATCATTTTATTAAATTTCCTCTCACTGAACTGGACAAACTTAACTTAAAATCATCTTTTTTCCAACCATAGAATGATTACAGTTGATAAATAAGTTCAGCAAAGTAGGTGGATATACAATTAGCTCAAACAAAATCATTCACCTTCCTTTATACAAATGATAAACAGGCTGAGGAAGAAATTATGGAAACAACACCCATCACAATAACGACAAGTAATATAAAATACCTTTATGTAATTCTAAACAAGCAAGTGAAGGATCTGTAAGACAAGAACTTCAAATCTCAGAAGAAAGAAATCAAAGAAGACCCCAGAACATAGAAATATTCTCCATGTTCATAGATAGGTAGGATTAACATGGTGAAAATGTACATTTTACCAAAGCAATCTACGGATTCAATGCAATCACCATCAAAATTCCAACACAGCTCTTCAAAGACATGAAAAGAGCAATTCCTAACTTTATATGGAAAGACAAAAAGCCTGGAATAGCAGCAAGAAATCTCAACAATAGAAATTCTGGTAGAAACACCATTCCTGACCACAATCTATACTACTTAGCAATAGTGATAAAAACAGCATGGGATGTATTGGTACAGACAGATTGATCAGTGAAATACAATTGAAGACTCAGAAATAAAACCACACACTTATGGACACTTGATCGTTGACAAAGAAGCCAGAGATATACAATGGAAAAACAGAAAGCATCTTCAATAAATGGTGCTGGTCTAACTGGTAGTTGGTATGCAGAAAAATGAAATAGATCCATGTTTTTCACCTTGCACAAAGCTGAAATCCAAGAGAATCAAAGACCTTAACACAAAACCAGATACACTGAATCTAATAGAAGAGAGAGTGGAAAAGAGCCTAAAACTCATTGGCACAGTAGAAAATTTTCTGAGCAGAACACTAAGATCTGAATACTCTAAGATCAACAATCAAATAATAGGATCTCATGAAACTGAAAACTTTATGTATGGCAAATGACATTCTTAATAGGACAAACTGTCAACCTACATATTCGAAATAAATTATCACTAAGCCTATTTCTGACAGAGGGCTAGTCTCTAAAATATATAAATCATTCAAGAAGCTAACTTCAAAAAAAGAAAACAAACAACTCAATCAAAGAATGGAGTATAGAACAAAACAAATAATTCACAACAGAGAAATCTCTAAGAGCTGAGAAGCATTTAAAAAATGTTCAAAATGCTTACTCATCAAGGAGACACAAAGCAAAATGACCCTGAGATTCCACCTTACACCAATCAGACTGACTAAGATCAAAAACGTATGTGAGAGCAGATGCTGGCAAGGATGTCAAAGAAGAGGAACACTCCTCCATTGCTGGTGGGATTGCAAGCTGGTACAACCATGCTGGACATCAATACGGATGTTCCTCAGAAAATTGGAAATAGATCTACCTGAAGACCCAGCTATACCACTTCTGGGCACATAAGGGAACACATTCCGGTATGTTTTTAACAGCTTGATTTGTGATAGCCAGAAGCTGAAAACAACCCAGATGTCCAAAACAGAAGAATAAATATAAAAAATGTTGTTCATTTATACAATGGAATATTGTTCCTCTATTAAGAACGAGAACATCATGAGTTTTATAGGCAAATGGGTAATATTATTCTGAATGAGTTAACTCAGTTCTAAAAGGACATGCATGGTATGTATTTACTAATAACTGGGTATTAGCCAAAACTACAGAATACCCAGGACACAATCCACAGGATAAAAAAGGTTAACAAGCCAAAGGGTCCAAGTAAGGATGCTTCAATCCCACTTGGGAAGAAGAAGAAAGCAGAAGGCAGAGGGAGGAAGGGAATTGGGTGTGAAACGGGAGGGGGAAGGAGGAGGAGAAAAGGAGAACATGATCAGGTATTGGGGGAGGGACCTGGAATGATGCTCCAAAGGCCAGCAGAATGTATAGAAATATACAAGCTTGGGATGTGCGAAGTGGAAGGTGGAATGTGGGGGAACTCTCTAGAATGTACCAGAGACTTAAGAGGTAAGAGAATCTCAAGACTCAAAGGGAGGGACTTTTTAGATGAAATGCACAACAGTGGGGAGAGAGAAGGTTCTTTTCTAAAAGAACTTCAAAGAAAAAAATGGAGAAAAGACTGAAGAAAAGAGGTCCAATGACTGGCCCAAATTGGGTGTCATCTCAAGGGGGAAATTCCAAGGCCTGACACTGATGCTATGATATCCTTCCAGACAGGAGCCTTTCATGGGTGCTCTCCTAGATGCCCAACAAGCAGCTGACTGAGACAGAAGTAGATACTTAAACCCAACTAAGGATCTGAATTCAAAGACCCCTGTGATTGAATTAGGGAAAGCCTGGAAGAAGTTGAAGGGGAGGGCAACCCCATAAAAGAACCAGAAGTGTCAACCAACCTGGACCCCCAAGATCTTTCAGACACTAATCTACCAACTAGGCAGCATAAACTAGTTGGTCTAAGGGTTTCAACACATATACAGTAGAGGACTGCCTGGTCTGGCTTTAATGAGAGAAAATGTAACTAGCCCTTGAGAGACTTGAGGCCCCAGGGAATGAGGAAGCCTGGTGGGGTGTGGGGTTGTAGAAGTGTGGGGACATCTTCTTGGAGACAGGGGCTGGAGGAATGGTATGAGGAACTGTCAGAGGGCTGTAGTGGCATATTTTCCCACAAGTTGGGAGGAGCTAAGGTAGGAAGAGTAAGGAGAGGAAGAGGGGGAGTAAGGAGAAGAAGAGTAGAAGGAAGAGGAGGAGCTAGGAAGGAGCAGAAATGAAGGAGTGATGGAGAACCACTCGTGTATCAGGAGCAGTCCTGGGTAACAACTTATATCTAGGTTAGATATTGGGAAACACCTCAAATTGTGTGATTATCTTGTTAATTGAGCATTATCAAACATATAAAGCCTTTGCTTAATCTTTAAGCATTAGAGTCTCATTTCTACCAGGTACTGCATGGATGGCAGGATGGTCTGGGCTCAGTCCAGCCTTGTGAAGACAGTATGGAAGATTGGTAGAGTCATCTTCCACGCTAGTGTCTCATGGGTGGTAGGGCCAGTGTCTCTGCCTGAGCCAACGACCTGAGCTGAGCTGTGGTGAAAATATGCCGCTGCAGCTCATGGCCGCAGGCCTTTTCTAGTTTGGAAGATGGCAGCTGAATAAGAATAAGCAAGATTGGGAGCTGCTGTTTTAAATATCTCCCTCAACAGAGGGCAGAATGGGTGGGGGATATCTACTGGACTGTAAAACAGATTAAAGATAATAAAAAGACAAAAAAATCAGATAAAACTATTTATTTGAATAAAGTTAATAGCTGAAAGGTTAAAAAAAGGAGATAAAAGGATAAACCTTAAAGATAATTTTAATTTTCATTTCTCTAATGAGTAAGGATGCTGAACATATCTTTAACTGCTTCTTGGCCATTGTAGACTGCTCTGATGAGAATTCTGTTTAATCTGTATCCCATTTTTCGTTGGGTTATTTGTGTTTTTGTAGTCTACCTTCTTGAGTTCTTTATAAATTTGGGATATTAGCCCTCTATAAGGTTCAGGGTTAGTAACAATCTTTTCCCAAACATTAGGTTGCCATTTAATACTATTGACAGTTTCCTTTGCTTTTCAGATTCATGAGGTCCCATTTATCAATTGTTGATCTTAGAGCCTGAGCCATTTGGGTTCTCTGTTCAGGAAATTTTCCCATGTGCCAATGACTTCAAGGCTCTTTCCTACTTTCTCTTCTACTAGGTTCAGTGTATCTGGATTTATGCTGAGGTCCTTGATCCACTTGGAATTAAGCTTTGTGCAAAGTGATAAATATGGATCTATTTTCATTCTTCTACATGCAGCCTGCCAGTTAGACCAGCATCATTTATTGAAGGTGCTTTCTTTTTTCCACTGTGTGCTTTTGGCTTCTTTGTCAAAAATCAAGTGTCCATAGGTGTGTGGGATTATTTCTAGGTCTTTGATTCTATTCCTCTGATCTACCTGTCTGTCTGTGCCAATACCATGTGGGTTTTTTTATCTACTTTTTTTTTTAACCTTTCAGAAGTTCTTTTATTATTCAGGACTCTTTTATTTATTTATTTTTACTGTTGGGTGAATGGGAGATGATCTATATGGCACTGAATCTGCCGATTGCTTTTGATAGGATGACCATTTTTATTGTATTAATCATATCAATCCATGAGAATTGTCTTAGTTAGAGTTTTACTACTGTGAAAATATACCATTAACAAGGCAAACTCTTATAAGGAAAACATTTAATTGGATCTAGCTTACAGGTTCAGAGGTTCAGTCCAATATCATCAAGGTGGGAGCATGGCAGCTTCTAGGTAGGCATGGTACAGGAGGAGCTGAGCATTCTACATCTTCCTCTGAAGGTCACTAGAAGAGTGTCCTTCAAACAGCCAGGATGAGAATTTTAAAATGCATGCCCACAGTGACATACTTTCTGCAACAAGTCCACATCTACTCCAATGAGCCCACACCTCCAAATAATGCCATTTCCTGGACAGAGCATATTAAAACCACCACAGGAATGGAAGATCTATTTTCCAATACTTGCTTCAATTTATTTCTTCAATATCTTGAAAGTGTTTATCATACAAGTTTTTCACTTGCTTGATTAGAGTTACCATAGGATATCTGATATTATTTGAGGCTTCTGTTCAAAGGTGCTGTTTCCCTGATTTCTTTCTCATTCCCTTTGTACTCTGAATATAGGATAGTTTCTTATTTTTGTGAATTAGTCTTGTACCCAGATACTTTGCTGAAAGAGTTTATCAGCTATAGTGGTTACCCTGTGTAATAATATACATATATATATATATATATATATATATATATATATAT
>NW_021604564.1:30572213-30575962 GCF_004785775.1 Grammomys surdaster | reverse complement strand
AGATTTCAAGTATTATATTTGTTAGGGTCTACAAATCACCAAAAATGATATCTCAGACTCAAATAGTACGCAAAAGGAAAGAGTGTTTATTGAACAAATTCCTGCATGCAGAGAGTGTACTTCATCAAGACGGAAGAACCCCAACTGAATTCTCAGATTTATTTTTAAAGCCCAAAAAGAGGAAAATTAGAGAGTGGTAGGAAAGGTGATCTATATCTTGATTAGTGGGCTCTATTTCTGGGGGATTGGGTGGTACTGATTTAGAATAACTATTCTTGCTTTATGCCAAGGAGAGTTAACTATTGACCTCATGGCTGCAAGCTTGGCTGACTGTCCTTTTGCCAGCTGGGGATGGGTATTTCTTAATGTAAGCCTGCAGTTATTCCAGTAATTGACTTACCCGATTCTGAGAAGTAGAAAGTTAGAGCTGGTCTCCTAAACTGGTAGTTTATAGCCTGTCATGGAGTCAGCCTGGCTCAGGCCTATTTATTCCTTTTATATTGAATAAGTATGGGGAGAGTGGAAAACTTGACTTCTTGATTAAGTGAAATTGGTTTCAGTTTCTTTCCATTTTAGTTGAGGTTGTGTATTTGCCTTTAGGAAATTGCATCCATTATGTTGAGGATTTTTCCTATTTTCCATAAACTGTCTAGTATTTGTATTATGTAAGAGTTTTGGACTTTGTCAAAGAATTTATCTACATCTAACAACATATCTTTTTTCAAAACATTGTTTATATGATGAATTACATGTATCTATTTACATATGGTGAACCATGCCTTCATCTCCAGTATGAAGTCCACTTGATCATGATACATGACCTTCTTGATGTCTTCTTGAAAATTGTTTGAACATATTTTATTGAGAATTTTCCCATCTATGATCATAAAAAGAGTTGGTCTATAACTTTCTTTCTTTCTTGGGTCTTTGTGTGGTTTAAGTATGAGGATAACTTTGGCCTCATGAAATAAAATGTGTCATGTTCATTTTGCTTCTATTTATACAATAATTTGGGGAACATTGGCATTAACTCTTTTTTTTTTTTTTGAAAGTCTGGTAAAAAAAAATTTGCAGTAAAAACCATCAGGCCTGGGCTTTCTCTCTTGAGAGGATTTTAATTATGGTTTTATATCACTAGAAGTTATTGGTACCTCAATATTGCTTATCAGTTCTTGATTGTATGTTGGTATTTAGTATATACTGAAGAAATTATCCAATTATTTTAATTTTTACAATTTAGTGGGCTGCAGCTTTATAAGTATGTCCTTATAATTCTCTAAACTTCTTCAGTGTTTTGTTCCACTTTTTAATTTCTAGCTGTTAATTTTGATATTTTCTCTGCCTTTTAGTTTGGATATGGAGTTATCATTGTTTCTGATTATCTTAAAGAAACAACTCTTTCTTTCATGGATTCTTTGTATTCATTTTTTTCTTTGTTTCTAGTATATTAGATACGTATAGAAGTTGACATCATGGACTGCATGGAGATAAATATTATGAAAATATATATTTTGTGAAAACTATTTATCATGCACTTTTTCTTTACTTCCTTCTTTCATTCATGTCTTTCTTCTTTCCTACCTTTCTTCCTAACTTTCTTTTTTTCATTTTTGAGAGTGGGTTTCACTATGTAAACCATCTAGCCTTCAAGAGATCTGCCTGGCTCTGCCACTTTAATCCTGGAATTAAAGCCAGGTTACACCCCACCTGGCCTGGTCTGATTCTAAATATTATAAAGTACTACTGTTTATTTTTCTTCTACAGCTGCAAACTAGATAACATTAAATCACAGGTTGAATTTCTCTTCCAGTTCAAATACTACCTTGTATGTGTGAGAAAATGAGATACATCAATTTAAAAGTGAATAGCTAAATGAACTTTCACTTTCAGCTCCAAGATGGAAAAGATCTTGGGCATTAGCATAAGAAAATTTTGGATGGACTCAAAATCAGTGTTTTTTATTTTTTTGACATCATCCAGATATTGAGGTTGTGTGGCAAGCTGCCACTCAGCTATTTGGCCACCTTAGGCACACAAAGAAGCAGAGGAGCCAAGATCTACTTTCCTGGAACTGGCATTGCTCTTTCTGATAACCATCTGCATTCCTGTTTGCTGGAATATCTCTCCAGAATGTAAACATTGCTTCATTTTCTTTATCCAATCAAGACAGCCATTGTCTCAAGCTACAACAGAAGGAGAAGACAAGACTAATACCATTTCTGCTACATGCAGCAGTTTACACATGTTCTTTTGATCATTTAAAGTCTAACAAATGTCAAAATCTTTATATCACAGATTAATGTTTTGTAGACCAACTTCATTTTTTGTTGGGAGAAAATGGAGTCATGGGTATACGAAAACAGAGATACAAACCACCAGAAACTAACCTGTTACTACTAAGAGTGAGACTGCCAGTCACACTTCACAACATAAATTCTCCGAAATGCAAGTGATAGATGGTGGTGTGTTCATAGTATGCCAAGACAGAAACAAGACAACAATTTGGCTATGTCTAAACCCTTATAAAACGAGAGATTCTCCTCTGACCCCCACACAAAGAGCTGAAGTCGGCTAAAGCATACTGAGTGTGAGAAATATAGACAACCTCACTGAAGACCAAACCAATTGGATATCCAATAACAAATGATTACTCCTGAAAGCATAAATACAAGTAAGTAACATCATACAGACTAAGCAGCATATATATACATATACATATATATATATGTGTATATATATATATACACATATATATATATGCATGTAACAACACTTAATGAAAAAAGACATCTTGAAGCAGAGGTATATGAGAGGAATGAAGGAAAAAGAAGGGGAAAATGAGACACTCATAATCTCATATTTTTAAAAATAAAAATAATTTCAATTGTAACAAATGCCCTATATGTGTCCTATATATCAAGAATGTTTTCTTGTTTTTGTTGCTGTGTGTCAGTGTGTGTGTGTGTGTGTGTGTGTGTGTGTGTGTGTGTGTGTTTCATCTGAGGATTCAATATATTCTAGGTTGGGGCCAGTAGTGTTGCCAATTCCCAGAACATTAAAGCAGGGTCAGAAAAACTCCACACTGCATTTGTGTACCAGGCAAGAATTCCCATTTCCAGCAATCACTATTTTCTCACCAATTATTGAAAGTATTTTGAATGTTTTAGACTTCTATATATAATTTATCACCCTTTTTTACCTATCAGTTTTGTAGTTAGGATTTATGAAGATAACCAATTACACAGTTACTATCAACTTCTGAGCCAAGTATATATTTTTTGAAAGTATATTCTTCCATGTCTCCAGGTTCCAGATACATTCATCCTGATAATCTCAGTTCTCCATTAGGCTTTTTCATACCTTCTCTCTCATGGGACTGCACATCTCAGTTTAACTAAATATACGTGTTCTTGATATTGTGATAAGATGGAAATGAGATTTGTAATAGGACTTAACCTATGTGTATTTTATGATGATAGGAATAAACCTACTTCTACTGTACAGCTACAAAGTTAATTTCCAGATTATTATTTATTTGTTATTTTATATCACACAATCTAGAAAAGCATGCCATCCATATATATGATTGCTGTCCTGTTTTAAATAGAAATAGTTGCAGCTATGATTTATACCTCAAATATATTCTGAGTTACCATAAATCTTTATTTTTAGATTTATTTATATTTGTTTTCCCTCCACACTTCTCTCTCTCTCTCTCTCTCTCTCTCTCTCTCTCTCTCTCTCTCTCT
>NW_021604564.1:30541906-30572203 GCF_004785775.1 Grammomys surdaster | reverse complement strand
TCTCTCTCTCTCTCTCTCTCTCTCTCTCTCTCTCTCTCTCTCTCTCTCTGTGTGTGTGTGTGTGTGTGTGTGTGTGTGTCTGTGATGTGTGACCAACCTTATGGCCTCATGCATTCTAGGCAAATGTTTCATTGTTTTATTACTTAGTCATCCTAAAATGCAAAGCATTAAAAAAATAGCAAACAATTATTCTATCATCCATTTCTTCTCCAAGGTCTTATGCAAATGTATTCATAGCAACTTTTATTTGTATTCCACGTGTGAAGTGGTTATGTACATGAAAGCACATAGAAGAGTAAGGAAATACTATTGTGTAGATATGGTGTAAAAATATCTCCTGAAAATTTAAACCCTGGAAGCTTATTACCTTGTGTTGTGGTAATTAAGCTAGAGGGCACCACCACTGGGAGGAAGTCGTGCCATTTTCATACTCTGAATTCCTTATAACATGAAGTCACTCACATCCTTTTCCTTTGTAGACATGGTCAGTTTCTTTCTGTTTATTTGTACTGATTGATTAAGATTAGAGGACCTCTAAAAAGCAGGCATCCAGAATGCTGACTACCAACATTATGAGTGAAATTAACTTTTATTATGTAATTTACTGAAAATTATTTTGTTATAATAGTACATTGTAATGAAGTATAAGTAGATATCTCTTTTATTGTCTATATAGTTTGTAGTACATCTGAAAATACTTTATTAAGTAATGTTATTATTAATAGAATGTACAGTATATTTGGTAACATTATTGAAAAGAGCATTATTGCATTTTCTATAAAGGCCTATAGTCGGTGAAATTATAGATAAGTATTCAAGTACATAATCACCAAGATGTTCTGTCCAGACTATTTGATGATAGTGTTGCAAGAATTTTCAAAGGAAAACCAAAAATAAAAAAATATTGATGGCTTGTCAAATGTTATGGAAGAGCACATGAAGTGTTGCATGGCACAGTTGTATAGCTCCTCTCAGCATCTGTCCTTGCTTAATTTAGTTCTCTTTCTATGCATGTACACATTCTTGTCTCACAATGCCCAGCTTTTTTTTCCTGTATGCTCAATACACCACATGTTGTTTTTGTTATTATTTTGACTATTTTTCTTCTCAACAAAAAATAACACTCTGATACAGAGAAATCTATTTGTTCAAGTTTGTACTGCAAAGTTAGAAAGAGTACATTTATAACCAGACAATTATTGTAGATAATATGCATCAGACACTCCCTTGATACTTCCACTGAAGATTTATATTTATAGCTTGATATCTTAGTTTCTTACATATCTTTCTTTATATAAATCATAGAAAGTTAGCTGGTCCATTTGCAGAGAACTTAATAGTTCTAAAGACTACTAAAATGAGATAATTGTTGGTGGTGAATGTGTCAAGGTTTTTACATAACATTACAATAGAGGAGGCTGAAAAATAGCAAAGGTTGTTCAATACTAATGCCCTGAGTCATATATGTGCATCAACATCTTTGTGAAGCTCTCAAAATATTACAGACTAATATTGACCTTGGCTGACCTCAGAGACAGAAGGTAAGTCTCAAGGAAGTTTGTTATGAGATTCTCTTTCCTAGTAATTTTAGAAAATACACACACACACACACACACACACACACACACACACACAATATCACCATCATGACTGCTGAAACTTGAGCTGAGTAAGGAAAAAAAACAATAGGCATAATAATTTGGTGGAGAAAAGATCACAGAACTCAGTCTCTCTGTTTCTCTCTGTCTCTTTCTGTCTCTTTCTGTCTCTCTGCCTCTCTCTCTGTACCCCCACCCTCTCTCTCACTTTCTCTCATTCACTCATACACACACTCAACACCATATATATGTACACACTCAACATACATATATATGATGTTGAGTATGTGAATATTTGTATGTATGTATATATGTATGTATCTGTATATATATATATATGTATATATATGTATATATGTATATGTATATATATGGTGGTGTGTGTGTGTATAACTAAAAGAAACTAAAATTTCTGACAGCTGGAGAAGTAATCTCAAGGGAAAAGCATATCAATTGGTCATCCCATATCAAATGATCAGCACTTAAAACATAACAAAAAGAACATTAAACTGAAGAGATTGCATTTAGCAATACATAATGTTTGATTGCAACACCTGCTCATCCACTTCACAAGCTAAGAAACCTTGTTTGCTCTTCTTCCCATAACTAGCCCACTAGGAGAGTCACTCCCTATCTCCATGTTTCTGGCTACCCTCCTAAAAGTGGCCTCCCAGAAGCTCAGCTTTTTACCTTATATGAACGTAATTCCAGTTTCTAGCTCTACATTATTACCATGCACCTCAAACCCATAAGGCATCCTTGGTTTAGTATGGATATGTGCCTTCCCTGACCTTAACCTATGAGATATGTGAACTTATCCTAGAGCTGACTCTTAGTAAGGCTACCTTTATAGTCCTGATTGCATCAATTGTCTCATTTTGTCAGTGGAGGAAAATATTTCATATATATATCCATGGTTTCCAGTATTTGTCTCCTAGCCTGACAATATGAGAAAGTCATATTTTACAAGTTGTCTTCTGATGACTTGTGACATAGCACAGAAACTTCACAGTCTCACACCAACATATGTTTATATAAAGTAAGTTAAGAAAACAACAAAAAATAATTTAAAACATCTCTGCCTAGTTTGTACCTAATATTTTCTCAGTATCAGAAATATGTCATCATGAAAAGTAAATATAAATAAATAAATAAATAAATAGACAATAAATACGTAGGGAGATAGAGATAGATAGATAGATAGATAGATAGATAGATAGATAGATAGATAGATAGAACATAATAATGCTAATTTGAATGAGTTTGCATATTTGGAACAATGAAGAACTGGTGAACAATAAATGCTATAAACAAGTAATTGATGGGTTATGTTAAAAGATATAATAAAATTAAATAAAAAATCTAGATCAAAAGATTATTGTGGTTTGAAAGAAAATTATAGCAGAAAAACTCAAAGAGACAAAAAGGAACTTTACAGGATTGTAAAATTTACTCAATCATGCCTAAGAAAAAGTAGGACAGTTATAAGTCCTCCAATAACCTTGGAGAAAGTTCTGGGCAGTGATCAATGTGAATATGAGCCAGTGGTATGGTCCTGCCTGCTTTGTAGAATATTCTTAGTAAAGTTTTAGGGGTTTTCCTTCTCAAGTATATTGGAGATAGTAGGTGTCATACAGGATCATTTTATTTCAAAATGATTTCCCCTAGGCCTTTCAGAAAGACATCCTTGAGTGTAAAACTGATTAGACACTTGAAGAAACTTTATGTCACAAGACAACAGAGAAAGAAGAAAATCGCAATTGCATATTTTGTAAAAATAAACGCTCCAAAAATGGCCCGAAGTCAGGAAGAAGCTGTCTGATTTAGTACAGCTGATAGGAAAGTTAGGAGACCTTCGTGGGTGTTATGGAGGTGGGATGCATTGTATAATATTAAGTGTGGTATTTGATGTAGTCCACACTGAGAAGACTTATTGAACAAATGAAACAGTAGGGCAAGGGGAAAGGTAGTTTAGTGGGAGGGAAGATAGAGAAGAGTTTCTAAGATAATATATCATCTGTCATTTCAGAAAAGCATGGGAGCTCAATGACAGCAGCAGACTGTGAAGCAGAAAGGCATTTGGAACATTTAATCATGAACATTTTGGGACTTCTTAGTTTCTGCAACACATCAGTTTTATCTGAAAATGGACAGAAATTCACAAAATATCCTATTTAAAGGGAAAAAATATTCAGTATGTAGAACAATACTGGTTATAATAATTAGCCACACCACTCAATTAATAAAGAAGAGTAAATGATTACATGTATGAGTGGGAACAAAGAACTCTAGAATTCAAAAGAGAAGTGTCCTGAATTCAGGAAATACAAAGGCAGCCTGAGGTACATAGTAAGACTTTTTCTCCAAGGAACAAGTATGATATGTAGTTTACTTTAGATGGCAGAACACTGGGTTCTGTTCTGAGCAAAATCTGCCCCAAAGAATAAGAGGAATAAAATGTGAAAGAAAAAAAATCATGCCAAAAAACTGACAAGTATTTATCTATTAATTATGTACACCTTCTTGAATAGTCAAGTTAAAATAAAAAAAGATCTTTCCATAGACAACATTAGTTTATTTACCTTTACTGAGAAAAGTAATGAGCATCATGATACACTCCTTTTAAAGAGATTTTATTAATTTTCTTGTGACATATATGAAAATTTGCCCACATTTATGTATATGCATTATATGTATTATCTAGTATGTGGAGGCCAGAATATTACAAATCCTGAGTAATGTTACAGAAATTAACCAATGAATACATTTTGTATTTCTTTCAGTTAATGCCAATTTGTGAGTTATTTTTTTTTTTAATAATGTAGTATTACTCTCTGGCTAACAGAAAAATTAACCACAGTATCTGATCTTATAGGAAAAGACCCAGAAAGATGAGATACTTTTATTTATAGGAGGCAAAACCTTACACACATTGGCCAAAGAAAATTTTGTTTTTCAAAATGTACTCATACATGAAAATATATACGTGCAATAGATAATCATAGGCATCTTCTTTATGTGCTTATTACTGACTGAATAGGTAATTATAAAATGTGATTGTATATGCAAATAGAATTATTCTGTGTAATTTATAATCATGCAATTTGGATATAATATTTATTATAATTTATTGTTTATAAGTGTAAGCTTTTGCCTGAAAATATGCTCCTTCTTGCAGAGGCCAGGAGAGGACACCAAATCTTCTAGAAATTAAGTGATGAATGGTTCTGAATTTGCCATGTAGTTCCTTTTCATACTCATGATCAATCTGAATTTGTTGGTTAAATTCGTAATTACAAAAAACTCCAGGATTAATACATTAGTGTGACCTTTTGTTTTATTAATATACATTTTGACTTGTAAGTCTAATACTTCTTAGCAAATATGGATTGATTCCCTGTGAGTTGCAAGCAATATATAAGCAATATTTAAGGAGAGATGAAACTTTCAATTATTTTAAATGTAAATTATTTTAATTAACTGATAAATAATAAAATAACAATGGTGTATGTTTGTGATGCGATGAGAAGTTGCCCTGCAATGTCTCAATCCCCCTGCCAAATATTTCTGTTTGCAAGGTTTTCAATATGAACATACATGCCCATTTACAGACTTTTATTCTGATGTTCTCTTACGACTGCCAAAGAACATTCTTCAGAAATAATTTTTATTAGTGAAATCAATACTTTTTTTCTTTCCTTAAACCACTTCTAACTGAACTACTGCTTATCCATAGAAGGGTATTCCTAGTTAACAGCATGAATATGCTATAAATTTTGAGCATATATTTAAGATGCCAAACGTAGCCCCTCATTCACTCACACTTGTTCTTTCACCATGATTTCAAGGGAGCAAATTCAATTTGTGTAGAGGGAGTCATGCTGTAGAACAAGAATATCTTAAATTCTCTCTATCTTCTCTCCTTTTGTGGACCTTAATGCTTGTTAAGCTCTACTTTGTTCAGTACTACCAGTATCCACGTTCCACATTGTTATCTCTGTCTACCTGCATCATTATTCTCTGGTAATCTATGTCTACATACAACATTATTTTACTCTCTTTCTTACTTTCCTTTTTTATTTTCAGGAATTTGTAATTTTTGTTAAATTATTTTATTTACTTACATCCTAAATGTTGTCCTTCCTTCCATGTCCCCCTTCCAGAGTCCTTCATCCCATCTTTCTCCTCTTTTCCTCTGAGAGGGTGCTCCCCTGATTCCCCCACCAACTCCTGCCTCACCCTGCCCAGGATCACTTTTCCCTGGGGCAAGTCTCTACAGGATTAAGTGCATCCTCGACCAAGGAGGCCAGGCAAGGCAGTCCTTTCCTACATATGTGCTGGGATCATGAACCAGCCCATGTATGCTCTTTAGTTGGTGACTTAGTCTCAGGAAGCTCTGAGGGTCTGGGTTGTTTGATACTGTTGTTTTTCCAACAGGGTTGCCATCCCCTTTAGCACCTTCAATCCATCTCCTAACTCTTCCATAGGGTACCTCAACCTCAATCCAGTGCCTGGCTATAAGTTTCTGTGTCTGTCTCAGTCAGGTGCAGGTAGAGACTCTGAGAGGGCAGCCCTGCTAGGCTTCTGACTGCAAGCAAAATGTGGCATCAGTAATAGTGTCAGGGTTTGGTGTGTACACGTGGGATAGATCCCAAATTAAGATGGCTTTTCCTTTTCTCTCTGCTCCAATTTTTAAAATTTCATTAAATTGAAAGCTTCATACGATGTGTTTTGAGCATAAACATACCTCTCCCCATAATCACACCTCTTCCCTAGCAATCTAACTTTGCATCATAACTTTTTCCTTAATCTAGACTAATTTGTGCTGCTCAAAAAGTTTTGGACATGTGGTCTTCCATTAGAGATTGATCAGTTTTCAAGTAGTTTGTTACTGAATTAGAGAAAACTTTCTCTTCCTGTTCTGACTAACAATTGCCAATAGGTCCACGGCCAGGAATGTAATTGTGTGTCCAACTCCTCTGTTCTTGCTGGGATTTGGTCTGGCTCAAACATGCATAGCCCTTTTGCATACTATCCAATTGCTGTGAGTTCATGTATTCAGCTTTCCAGATATGTCCAAAACACAGAGATTCCTTGTAGTAATTCACTGCTTCTGGCTGGTCCACTCTTTTCAACCATTGCCTGCCAAGTTCTCTAAGTATTGGGAGAAGAGGTTCTGATATAACAGGGGTGTGATCCCATTTAGGGCTGAGAATTCTGTGATCCCGTCTTCTCTACACTTTAGCTAGTTGTTCTTTAATTTAACCATTATCTTCAAATTGAAGCTTCTCTGATGAGAGCTAAGAGATGCTTTTGATCTGTTAGTTTAAGGAGAAGTCATTAAGAGTCAGCTTAATTACTATATTTGGCAGGCTAATAATAAAGACTATGACCTGTCTAGTTATAAGTGATTGAAATTTTCCCCAGAAACCCCCTAATCTATCCCCCCTTCCCCCTGCTTCTATGGGGGTGCTCCCCCACCCACCAAATCACTCCTGCCTCCATGCCCTGGTATTCCTCTACACTGAGGCATTGAGCCTTCACAAGACCAAGGTCCTCTCCTCCCATTGATGCCCAACAAGACCATCCTCTGCTACATATGCTATTGGAACCACGAGTCCTTCCATGTGTACTCTTTGGTTGGTGGTTTATTCCCTGGGAGCACTAGGGGTTCTGGTTGGTGGATATTGTTCTTCCTATGGATAGGTTTACAAATCCCTTCAGCTCCTTCAATCATTTCTCTAATTCCTCCATTGGGAAACCTGTGCTCAGTACAATGGTTGGCTGCGAGCATCTGCATCTGTATTTGTCAGGCTCTGGCAAAGCCTCTCTGGAGACAACTGTATCAGGCTCCTGTCAGCATGCACTTCTTGGTATTCATAATAGAGTTTGAGTTTGGTGACTGTATATGGTATGAATCCCCAGGTGGAGTAGTCTCTTGATGTCCTTTCCTTCAATCTCTGTTCCACATTTTGTCTCTGTACTTGTACCTGTGAGTGTTTTGTTCCACCTTCTAAGAAGAACTGAGGCATCCACACTTTTGTCTTCCTTCTTGAGCTTCATGTGGTCTGTGAATTGTATCTTGGATATTTTGAGCTTTTGGATAATACACTTATCAGTAAGTGCATACCATGTGTGTACTTTTGTGATTGGGTTACCTCACTCAGGATATTTTCTTGTTCCATACATTTGCCTAAGAATTTCATGAAGTCATTGTTTTAAAGCTGAGTACTCCATTGTGTAAATCTACCACATGTTCTGTATCCATTCCTCTGTTGGAGGACATCTGGTTTCTTTCCCGTTTCTGGCTATTATAAATAAGGCTGCTCTGTACATAGTGCAGCTTGTGTCCTTGTTATATATTGAAGCATCTTCTAGGTATATGCCCAGGAGTGGTAGAGCTGGGTCATTAGGACAGTGTTTCAATGCAATCAGAACATGTTTGTTACATCCATGATGTTCATGGAAAAAAAAAAACTAACAGGAGTGTCTTTCCAGGACAGAGATCATTTTACTTTGCATTGTTCATTCCTAGGAATGAGGGATGACAACTTTCATCTTCCAGTAGCTACGTGACACCTTCAACACTATAAACCCTTATAAATAGAACCAACTTCCAGTTCAGTACTAACTTGCTTTTTCAATTTTCTATGATTGACATTTCTAATGTTTTTAGAAGTATAGTCTTACTATCAAATTCCTGAATATATCCAAGTAAAATTGATATTGCCTGTAATATTTAGGGTTATAGTGGACCACAGTGGCCAGCAAACTTAAAACAGCAACCCATTCCTAAAATTATTTTGTTTTGGTTACTCTTTATTATGTATCAGAGGCTTTATTGCTCCATTAGATAGCTACGGTTAAAGTTGTATATGTAAGTATGAATGAATGTCTGAGGTATTTATGTACTTATCTGTCTGGAAACTTCTAAGTGATGAGTTTCCTTAGGAAGTTTTCAAACGTTTTATTTCTTATTGATCCCTCTCCATATTCTTTCCTCAACTTACCCTCTATTCACCAACTTAATTCTTATCAATGCACAGTTTCATAATAACCTTTTATACTACAGAGAGATAGAGAACTCTTTCTCTCCTTCCTTGAAATCCCCTCCTCTTGGTCTTTTAGAAATTTCCTGACCTCATTTTTTCCTTCAAATAAAGCACAATAACTGAAGACTAAAAGCTAATATCCAAATATAAAAGAAAATAGGTGAGGATTATCTCTTTAAGTATAATGTTTGTTTCCAGCTCTACTCATTTTTCTATAAATTAAATAATTTCATTTTCACAGTGAAATAACATTTCATTCTGTAAATATTATACAGTTTTATTACTCATTTTTCAGGTGATGGCCATCGAGGCTATTGTGACTATAGCAACAGTGAACATGGATGTGCAAACATATTTATAATAGGAGACAGGTAAATGTGTAAGAATTATGTAGTTGAATTACAGGACAGATCCATTTCTAGTTTTAGGGGAGGCTTCATTGCTGATTTCCATAGTAGCTGAATGAGTCTTCACTCCCACCAGCAGTGAATATATCTTTCCCCTAGCCCTGAATCATGGCATTATCTCTCTTTCCCTTTCCCTTTCCCTCTCCCTTTCCCTTTCCCTTTCCCTTTCCCTTTCCTTTTCTCTTTTCCTTTCTCTTTCTTTTTCTCTTTTTCTTGTTCTCTCTCTCTTTCCTTTCCTTTTCTTTTTTTCTCTTATTTTCTTCCTTCCTGTCCTTTTCTTTCCTTTCCTTTCACTTTCCTTTCTTTTCTTTTTTCTTTTTCCTCAAACTATTCTGACAAGAATGAGATTAAAAATTTCATAGCAGTTTTGATTTGGATTTTTTTGTTGCTAAATTAAAAAAAAACCCTCTCAGCTATTTGCATTTCATCTTTTGAGAACTGTTTAGTTTCATACCACATCTTTAAAATTAGATTGTTTGTTTTCTTAGTGTTTAAGCTTTCAATTTGTTGTATATTCTAGATACTAACTCTTTGTCAGTTGGATAGGGGAAAAGATTTTTTTTTCTCTTCTGTGCACTACCTCTTCACTAGAGTGATGGTGTCTTGTGAGGTACAGAAACATCTTAGATACAAGAGGTACTATTTATTTATTTATTTATTTATTTATTTTGCTTTTGTATTACATTTTGAAATTTGTGTAAAGGATGGCTACTGGTTTTTTGTGTGGTTTTTGCATCATGCTATTTTGCTAGATTTGCTTCTCAGGTCTAAAAACACTTGTTAGAGTACTTAGAGTTTTTTTTTATGCATAGAATTGTACCATTTGCAAATAAATATACCTTGAATTCTTCTCCAATTTGTATCCCATTTATCTTTTTCACTTGTCTTTCTTAATATTACTATGTATGACTTAAATTACCAGTTGAAGAGTTGTGAGGATAGTAAGCATGCTTGTCTTGTTACTAATTGTAATGGAAATGCTTTGAATATATTTCAGTTTCTCTAACTTAATTACGTTTACTGATCAAGATGCTGCAAAATTTATTTTCTCATTCAACAAATATTTACTGACATTTACCATTGTACTAAATAATACATCGCATGCAAATGTATTAAGTCATACCTTAAATCCTGCAAGCTATTTGTATTTTAAAAGAGAGAAGTAAAGTTATTTAAGGAAATATATATTTCAAACCCATTATTTTTTATCCCATTGATTTTAATCCTTTATGTGTGATGGTGGGAGGGGAACATGTGCTACAGCAGATACACAGATGTCAAAGCACAATTTGCAGGATTCAATACTATTACCAAATGGGTGCCAAGAATTCAAACCAGGTCATTAGGCTAAGGCAAGCACCTATACCCACTCAGACATCTTGTGGACAACCAGAATGTGTTTTATTTTCTTCATAATACAAGCTATGTTTTAAGAAAGGACAGGAAAAGGAGAATATTTTTTGAGAGGGAGATTATGTTTAAATAAAATTGTCAATTAAGAGTCCTTCATGAGGTTATGTATGTATACACACAGGAACTGAGAATCAGTGAGATCCAGAGACTTTTAGCTACTTAGTAATGCATTTGAGTCATTTATTTTTGTGATCAGTGACAATATACAGAGTTGTAGTTAGTGTTGCTTGCTTTTCAGTCTATTTGCAGTGCAGGGAGAAAGCTACACATGTACCTGGAGAAGAGAGCTAGGCATAGGACAGAAATTTAAATTATTTGAGATAAGAATCTTAGATGCTTGCTTCCATCACAGAGGACAGTACACATAATATATATTTAAAATAGAAATATTGACATGTGAACATTATCCACCTAGTATAATATATTTATTATTCTTTCTTTGTTGCATCTGAGAGTGAAAAAAAATTCTCACTTACCTAGTGGCTGCATGTATGTAAAGCAAAATGGAATTAAAAAAAAGATTTATTAAGATAGACTTGCTAAAATACCCTAAGAACACATCGCTTGCAAATAACAGTAGTTTGTTTCCCTCTACTTAGATTGTGAAGCAGCCTATTAAAATGTGTCTGCAGCCTGCGCAGGGACGGCCATCCTCAGAAGAAATTCAAACACATCTGTGTAGTGATTGAAAAATAAATAGAGCTGAGGTTTCTTTTGAGTTGCTGCCTGGTTTTTTCTTTCCATCTGGGACTTTTAGCTCAATCAAAACAAAAGGGATGTTTTGGACAGAGAATTAAGGGGCCTTCTGAGCCGTCTCAGCTACATAGCCTGATTTTAACTCTTTTCAACTTTCAAGTTTTAATCTTCTACCAAAACTGTTCTAGAAGAATTATAATTCCTTTTTTCCCCTTCTTCCAAAATTTCTGTTTTTCTAAAAGTGTGCTTCAAATGTCAACAACCTTAACTAAGCCACCAATTTTCAGGCAAGAATAACAGCAGGTTTTCTTTTGCCTACAGTTTAGGGTGTTAGCTCTAAGTGTATTGTGAGTAACTCATTTCAGCAACCAATTACTGGTTCAAAGACGCCAGGAAGACTAAGTAAGAAAGCATCCTTCTCCTCATATTCTGAAGTGCATGTACTCTGTGTGGAGCCAAACCCCATGAAGCGTTGAAGCAAACAACCACAGCAGGCTCCTGTCCTCTTGGTTATTCTGCATTAATTTCTTAATGCTTGGTTGGGCTTGCTGATGAGTGGCCTGTATCTCTCAGGTATTCTGGAACATTGATTTCCAGCCTAGGAGTGAATTATTTGTTCATTTTCTCTTAGCATGATTTAACACAGTTGAGATGTTACGGGGGAGGCATTGAATATATTTGCCCTCTTTAAAATTTCCTATTTAGTAATACTTCTGTGAATGGGTATGTTCTAGAAAAAAATTTTAAATGTCCTAAATGTTATAACCAATTCTAGAATGTTTTTAATTAATAAACTTTATTGCTAGCACCAGCTGTTCAAGAAATTAAAATCACTTTAATAAGATTTTATATTTTTAGGTTTCAGCACCAAATGAAAGGTTTTCACGTGCAGCTCGGACAGATCACAGTAGACCAGACGGTTCCATGAGGGAAGGATTATTCAGGAGATAGGAGGGAGAGCAGAGAGGTAGAGGAGTGGAGGATGGCCATGACCACATGGAGAGAGGGGGAAGGGAAGGGGGAGGGGAGAAGGGATGGCGAACCTGCAGGGTCAGGGGTCAAGGGACCATGTGGGGAACAAGAGAGGGAGGAGGGGGCAAGCAGCCCCTTTTATAGTGGGCAGGGCTACCTGCCTGTTGCCAGGTAACTGTGGGGAGAAGCATACCTGGTCGCTTCCAAGTAACTGTGGAGGTGGAGTTTGCCAGGCTACTAACATTCCCACCTTTTGGTTTAATTAAAAAGAAAAATTAAAAAGAGATGGCGGCAAAGCAGGAATAGGGTCGTCGTGAAATCTGGCTACTTCCTGCTGGCATTGGGAGCAATGTGTCTTTAGGGGGAACCTAGAAGAATGGATATGGGAGATGTTTGTCCAGTCTTAGGAGAGTTGACTGTTTTCTGTTGTCCAGGGTGTGTGGAGCAAGCCATCTGAGGATAGATCAGAAGGAACAGGTCCAGTAGAAGCAGCTGTGTGTTTGACAGGAGATGGAGCATCTGGAGGTTGCTTCTCTGGAGCTGTTTTGGATGTACCTGGACTTGACAAGATGTAGGAAATAAGATTAAGAACACTTGGAGAAAGAAACTTTTTCTAAGATGTACATTTGAAACCTAGAGGGATCCCATCCTTTGTTATAGGTAGTAAGTAGAAATTTTAGGCAGATGTACTTATCTGGATGGCATCCATGAGAGGTAGATCTGAGTGGGTTTCCTGTAGCTTAGAAGTTTACAAAACAGATAACAGCATGAGTTAACAACATAAGCAGTCTTTAAGATGTACCTTTGTTGGATCGTATAAGCGAGTTTATAAGAACTCAGATAATTTAGGACAGTGGGATAGTGAGAAGAGGAAATACGGAGCATTTAATTGTTGGCAACTGAGTTAAGGTAATGAGGTAACAGATATCTGTGAAAGCTTAGCTGTCAATGTAGTCAGAAGTCTGATAAAGAGTAAACAACAATCTACCAGTTATATATTATTTTTAAAATATGACAGAGTCCACTAGCCAACAGTTCCCGTGGTTTCCATAGTCTCTTGGGTGAAGTCAGTTTGGTTTCCAAGCAAAGAAAACACTGGGCTTTTTTCTGTGGAATGGATACGAATGACATGAGAAATGACTTAACTTGGTTTGACTTAGCTAAGTCATTTGACTCAGAGCATCCAGTCTAGCCCACTGTGTTTGTCAACATACAATCCAGGCTGTATGTTTTAGGAGTCCGGCGTCCAATTCTTCTGAAACCATCTTGGGTAACTGTTAGAGGGTTTGGGCATTCTGTCGGCCATAAACTTAAAACATACTGTTAGTAGACTTCTGACAAGATTGAGAGCCATAAGGATTGGTTGTAACTGAGTAAAAATCTATCGAGGCAGGTTAGGAAAGAGTCTTAAGTACCTTTGATAGGTTATATAGGAAGAGAAAAGCACATTTTTGTACTAGCACAGAAACAATTTGGTTAAACTGGATCGTAAGTTCTCTCTGTCTTCTTACAGAACACTGAATTAATGAATGTGTGCTCTGTACTTCTGCCTAACAGGCCAGGATAGAATGATAAAAATATTTTAATTTCTGCAAAATAATTACCACACTGTCCAGAAATAAATTCATCCTACATCGAACACAGTTTTTCCTGACAAGTTGCTACGCATTTTCAAAGAAATATCTATTTACCTTCATCTAGTTACAGAAGTACATAAAATTGAAAATTATTTTCATGAAATCATCAGTTTGTAAATTATACCTTTAAAAAGTTCATCCATGGATGTTGGATCACTGCCAAATGATATAACATTTACCTATAAATACCTCAAATATTTTAAAATGTTATTTGCTTTTTAAGGAATTTTTCTGAAGTATATAATCAATTTTGTATCACTATTCAATCTGCAATAGTCCCTTTATCTTCAAATGTAGCATGTCTTGAGAACATCAAACAGGGACTTAAATCCTCACATACGTCTCAAAATACCAAGAATGATCTGTTAAAACTTACTCTATATTTCACCTTTAGAAGAAACGGTTTTTTTTTACATTCATAATAAAAAAAAACACATATTAAGTAATGCAAGTGGTTTAGATGGATTTCTCCTCTATCTGAACATTCCTTGAAATTCAATTTTCCTCTTGTCAGTATCAGACTATCTTATCTGAATAAAATTTTAAGCCTTTTCTGACCCCCCCCCAAAAAAAATGACAAATCCATGCCTTGTAAAATAGATTCAGAAATCAGATAAAGTGACATGTTATGGTTAAAATATAAAACTCCCTGCACTGTAAATGGGTCAGGTGGATGGGATAGTTTTAGGTCAACCTGAAACAAGCTATAGATAATTGAAAAGGGGGAACCTCAATTGAAAAAATTCCTCCATAAAGATCAGGCTGCCTGCAAGCCATAGGGCATTTTTTTAGTTAGACATTGACTTGGGTGGTACCTTCCATGTTTCTGTAAGAGACAGGCTGAGCAAGCCATATAGAGCAAGCCAGTTAGAAGCATCTCTCTATGGCTTCTGCATCAGCTCCTATCTCCAGGTATCTGCTCTGTTTAATTTGCTAGCTTGACTCCCTTCAATGCTGAAGAGATGATTATACTTCAATATGAAAGCGGAACTCAAGTAAATCCTCTGCTTCCCAAATTCCTTTGGTCATGATGTTTCATCAGAACAATAGAAACCCTAACACATTAGTTAATTCTTTTCAATTTTATAGAATATAGTAGAATGGGAAAAAATGAAAGGAATCCTTCATATTTTGGTGAATACCTTAAACATGAGAAATTTATCCTAAGGAAGAATATCATTGCAACCTTTCCATTTTCATGGTCAACAAAGCTAAGTTAATAAATAAAATGAGTAAGGCTTTAAAATATTTGCATTTTTACCCAATCTCTGTCTAACATCTGTCATTTAATTGTATTTTATGTAAAAATGCAATGTTTAAAGTTACCATCCTTAATTAATCAACTGATACTATGAATTTATTTTGGTTTTTGAAATGTTAGTAAATATAATTTTGGGCCATGCCTTAAGTTTTCAAACAACAATGAGACCATACTTATCCACGACAAGAGTCTCACTTGCCAGTAAACACAGAAGCACCTGTGTGTTTGTTCTCTGTGAAGGACATGGGTGAAAGGATATGGAGATGAAAAAGAGGATGCTCATAAACAAATCTATCATAGCACAGCTTCATAATCATAGATTTATTAAAATGAATTTAGTTTTTAATGGCCAGTCAATATGCCAAAGAGTATTTCTAATTATCTTGTAAATTGTCTGCATCTGTGACAAATTTTACTGCAATACATCTTTGCCAATCAACTCATCATTTCAGAACAAGGCTTGTTTACATTATTTTTTTGTCAACTTCTACTGACATTTACCACACACACTCACGATTTCTCCTTTGGGATTATGTTTCAAGTATCCTACCTGTATACCAATTGCTTCCTTCTAAAAGGTAATACATAATTTTAATCACATTTTATAACATCCTCAGAGAGATTATAAGATATTAGTCTTTGTAATAATATATGTTCTCATTGACAATCTCATAATAAATGTCTTCAGTGAGTGTTCAATTTCTCAGGCATCGTAAGGAAACAGAAATCTGATCTTTAATGGAGAGTACTTTGTTTTTCCTCTCATAGCTAGGAGCAGCCTCAATCCAGTTGGAATTTGAGTGGTCTGCCAGGGCAAAAAGTAGCTATGTCCCTTTAATAGATCTGGTATGAGGACTTGAGCCTGAGAAAATTGTTGCAGCATGTGCTACACATTTTTCTCCAGCAGTATCTTATTCCTGAAATTGTTCACCCAAGGTGTGGCAGATTATCTTTCTAGAGAGACAGATTATCTCAGCAAACACATCTATCATGGGTAACCAAGCATGGTTATCTATAATCATGTAGGATTTGTTTTGCTATCTATGCACTCTATCATTCTGAAATTTAAGGCATACAAACAATGGGGTACAGAAACATAGGCCCACTTGGCAGCTTCCTGCTTAGTATATTTGTTGTCACAAAGGGGTAGTCTGTGGTCCCTTAAAGAGGAACTTCTGGTCACTTACCAGGAGACCTGTCACTTGATTGACTATGATCGAGCATCCAGTTGTTACCCTGAAGGGACTAATTATGAGAAGGCTGTAAACCCTTGATTTAGTAATAGATCACAGCTAAAAGATTGCCCAGGAAGGTAGAAAACAGGGGAAGGTAGACATGAGAGAAGTAGAGAAAATAGGTGAAGGGATGTGGGTATCGGGTTGATTCAGTATTCTAATGATTATTTCCACTGCAGGGGCTGTTCACAAAAATGAGCTAGCAGAAGAAAATAGAGCTACAGATTTGAAGGAAGGGAAAAGGGATAGATAGGGAACTAGTGTGGTGGTTTGAATACGTTTGGCTCGTAGGAAGCAGTACTGTTAGTAGGCCTTGTTGGAGGAAGTATGTCACTATAGTGCTGGACTTTGAAGCTCTGCCCAGCGCAGAAATGTCAGTTTGCTCCTAGATTTCTTTGGATGCAGATAATTAACTCTCAGCTCCTCCTGCACCATGCCTGCCTGGACGCTGCCATACTCCTGCTTTGATGATAATGGACCTGAACCTGTAAGCCAGCCACAATTAAATGTTGTTCTTTCTAAGAGTTGCCTTGGTCATGGTGTCTCTTCACATCAGAGGAAATCCTAACTAAGACAGAAATTGATACCAGGGACTGGGGGTATTGCTGAGATAGACCTGACCATGTTTTTGTTTAGAAGAATGTAGATGCTGGGCCCTTGGATTTGGAAAGCCATGGAATGTTTTAAGAAGAGATAAATGGGCCAGCCTAGGAATATGGAAGATGCTGCTGCTGCGAGTAATTTGAACTGTACAGTCCTGCTAGCTTAAAAGTCCCTGTGGGACTAAAATTCAGTTTTAAAGTAGATGTTTTCTATCAGGGTCTCTGTGCCAGTATTTAATTTGTAGGTATGTCTTACCAGGGCAATCTACATTGAATTTGCAGTGTTCACAAAAAGGTAAGATTGATGATTAATTTTCTCTTCTTGTATCATGCATAGGACCTTGGTGTGTGAGATGGTGCTATTCAGAATTACAACATAATTTCCAATAATTTGTGAAGTGCCTGCATAAAAATGCTTCCACCATTTTCTAAAATGTGTTTATTGTACAAATTATTTTAGTATTTATCATTGTAAAGTCAAAATATTGATCAACTCTGAAGTGCATTAAAGACTATTTTCTGTAGAATCAAGTATTTAATCATTTAAGTAATAATGAATAAGTGTTATCATTTTATTATTATACAAGTTTGTTTTAATTTGTACTAAATGCTCAAATTATTCACAATAAAGAAATGTTTAAAAATAAATTCTCTTGCTACTTGTTTTTAGTAAATGTATAACTGACTAAAATACATATTTTGGAGTAACTGGGCAAGATTTCTCAGGGAAAATCTTTGAATCATTATAAGACAATGAAACAGAAAATAAAGGTTTTTTTTTTTCTAAAAGCACATCCTTCTTAGGTAAGTTGGTAATGTCTATTCCCATGAAGTAAGAAAATTACTTACACAACTGAAAAGCCAAATCAGATATCAAAACAAGCCTGTTATAAACTGCCTGTATTGCAGAAATAGAGCCTGGGAACATTGCACAAGTAACAGCAAATATGTCATGGATACTATTTAAAGTTGTCATTTGGTTTCTTGATTTAAGCTCATTTTTGCAACAAAAATAACGTGTCAACTATCTGTATAAAGATAGTTCATACAATATGTAAAAGGATGCAAAAACAATAAAGCTGGCTTTGTATAAGATTATGATACTACAGGAAAAGATCAGTGTTCAGCAATATAAATGTATGTAAATAGTCAAATGTGAATGCCCCTTTTGGTTTACCATAGGACTTAAGAAATGTTAGTATCAGAAATGAATAATTTTTCTAAACTTGTAAATTATCCCAAAGTTCTCAAGAAAGATATTTTTTCAGTAATAATTGTAATCATTAATGAAAATAATATAGAAAATAACCACATTAGGAACAAGGCATAAGATCCTCTGATTAGGCATAGAATACATATGAATCTTACACAATATTTTGAGTGATATCTTTATTATTCTGCAGTTCATTCTGTAAAATCATCTTTAATTTCAGCCTTGTCTTCAGTGCATGGTTCCATGCAAAGGCCACCATCTGACAAGCACTCTCTTTCTAGGATCCTTGTAGCTGTTGGGTTTTCTACTTTCTCTTTTAATGACTTCTTGAACAAAGTGAGAGACCATTTGGCCATTGGACAAATAAATGTCGGAAATAAGAGGTAATTATAGTTTAGATTTGAACAATTCTGCTGTCAAGTATTATTTTTCAATGGTACTAGAGGAAATGAGTCTTTATTATCTGAGTAGCCACTTTGACAACTGTAACATTATATGAAATTTTCATCTGGTTTTTCCTACTCCTGTTTATAACTACTTCCGGAGGACACACTCAACTATTTTGGCTGAGGCGACATTTTAGCATGACCAAAGATAAGTTAGAGAATATGAAAGTTATTCTGATAAACAGATGTTTTTGGTAACAAAAAATGTTCATTTTTCAAATGCATTTATTTCTAGTTTCTACATCAAATTCTTACAACAGCAAGTACTTACAAATTAGTTCTCACATTAGATATTCATTTGCTAAGCCCTCCATCACAATAAAATTGTTATAGGCCTTTATCTAAAAGTTTCTAGAACTCGAAATCAAAAATATAGTGATTACCGATGGTCTGGGGATATGCTTAGGTGACTGAATCTCCATTTCAGTAAGAAATAGTACAACTTGTCAAACAGAAAGCAAAGTGTTGCAATTTAGATTCTGTAAATCTATAAATCATAACTGTTGGTTATTGGCCAAGTTCTTTCTTTGATCCTGAGCAAAGAAGATGGAAAATCCTTTAAAGACACATCCAATATACTACATTATGAGTCAGTGACCTTTATACATAAGCCTCGTTCTGCTTGCACTTGTTGTGTAAGTTTTAGTGAAGTGACCAGAACATTGGTATTGTCTTCTCTTTATTTATTATATAAGTTATTTTCTTAGTTGCACTAACAAATCACCAGAGAAAATCATCTCAGGGAAGGAAAGACATTGGCTCATTATTTGAAGACACCATGGCAAGGAAGATATGGGTGACTTGTCCTGCTGAGTCCACAGTTGGGAAGCTTGGACTGGTAGATGTTGGTACTAACTTCTCTGTCTCCTTTATTATTCAATCCAGGTCTTCCTCAGATCTGTTTTAAAAGCAACCAATATAATTTGCAAGTCAAGGTTCATATTGTCTTATTAAGTGACCGAGGACAGTTTATTAACTATGATTGGATTTCTCCCTCTGACAATTATTTCCTGGGGCTTTTCTTCAGATGACCAATGTGCTGAGACTTATCCTTCGAATCATCATCTTTCTGAGACTCTTCACTTTGATTACTTTAATTACTACTCGAATTCTCTTCCCAAAATCAGCCAAGTGTTACTCAGAATTTCTCTGCTGCCTGAATATCTTACTAGACAAACTCTTCCCTTTCAGCAGTGCCTGATGTGCATTGTTTCCTGAAAGCAAAACCCCAATTCTTTCCCTTTATCTACAAGGAATGCCTCTCAACCAACTTTATCTATCTTAGCATTTCGTTTGAGGACCTGAGCTTTCCTATTTTTTTCTCTTCCTGTTTCCATTGACTGTATTTTATCACTCACTTAGGCAAACAAAATATATTGAAGCAAAAAAAGAAAATGATATGCAAAAATCAAGGAAAACATATGTGGATACTGATGGACTAATTTGTCAAATTTACTCGATGAATTTATAAAATATGATCATTATTGGGAACTAATTTTCCATGAATCTTAGGTTACATTAACATTAATATGCAATGTAGTTATATCCTTAATGGACATAGTAATAATTTGTGGGAAATATATTATTTTTAAGTGGAGAAAATAGAAAATATAATTGAATCACCAGTGACTAAAGACAATCTTTCTGATGTAAACACTGGGTAATTTTTCTACTATTCATTTGAAGAGGTTTTGAATTCTCCTAGTTCATATTGCAATAATTATGAAAAATAACATTACATGTAATAATATATTATTGTGAAAGCAATGATTTTAATATGTTTTAAAAATAATCCATTATGACACACTCCCATAATTCTACAACTTGGAAGATGGTAAGTCAAGAGGATCAGGAGTCAAAGCCACCGTCTGCCATATAGGAAGTTTGTAATCATCATCCTTTCTAGAAAAACAAATAAATAAAAGTTACAAAGTTAAACCTGGAAAAGTATTCATAAGGCTTTTGTTCCCATAATGAAATATTTCCTGTTGTACTGTTAATCCTGAGATTCACAGAAGAATAACAAGTTTTGCAATTTTTTTAACCAAGTTCGAAACAAACTTTAAATACTTTAAGAGAATGGACTCTGGTCAGGTCCACTCTCTGACACTTCAGTAAGTGGCAACAAGACACGTGTTATAGAGTCTTCTTTTTAAGGACAGAACTGTATTTCCCATGTGGCATTGTCATTTTCCAAGAACTACAACTCACATCATGCCAGGAAGTTTAGTGGTCCTTTGGCAGGTGAGGTTTTCAAGTTGATACTGGCTCTTACAAATCCCTCTGAGATTAATAAATGTGTTAAATGCATGTTAGTTGTTTCTATTCAACTTCAGTTATCCAATGCTAGGTTTTGGTTCCTTCATTGAATTTAGCCAGAAGGATCCATTCTGATCAATGTCAGGTCCAAATTCTGGCCGTTGGATAAATGTCACCATTCCTTTATAACTTGTGAGGCTAGTTTCATTTCACCACAGAAGGAAATCCCTTATCACTAGTAGGAGGGATAAATAGCTATCTTTATTTTATATTAGCATACCAAACTGCATGCTGGCTTCCAAGATTCCTCAGTAGGAAAAGTACACGTTAATCCATTACTGAGTCTACACTGGCATCCTGGCTCTTATCCAACCCCTTACCCTAAACTTTTCCAGCTTGTGGGCTTCCCTCCTGTAGTGGGTTTGGCCTATTGATGTTTGTATTCTAATGTTAATTTGAGTCCACAAAACTGCTTACACCAGTGTTTGCACTTGGCTTCTAGGAACTTGCCCCAGTTGGTTCTGATTAGCCCGTAGACAGTGGCTGGGCAGGGCAGACAGAAGCAGGACTTTCCGGTTCCAGGGTTTGGGATTGAGAGAAAGGAGAGGAGAGGAGATCCACCAGGAGGAGCAAGTGTGGAGGAGAAGCGAGACCTTGACTGAAAAGAGTGGAGGACAGGGAACCATAACAGTCATGTGAAGGAGCAAGGAAAGTGTGGCTCAACTGGGTCTAGGGCATCCAAGGTAGAATTTCGTAAGATTATCGGAGGGATGTGGATTAACCGAGTAAATGTTAGGAAGTGGCCCAGCTATTGCGCTGTTTAAGGCATCAAAATATAAAGGCTATGTGTGTATATTTCCTTCAGGAACATAAAACATTGAGGCAGGTAGAGAAACTGCCCTCTGCTGAAATTTATTTAAAAATTTAATTCAAAATCCTCCCTGCAGCTTCACGTTATCCCTGTAACCTTGCTCTTTTGGCTATGCTCCCATCTTCGCCTCTCTCTTTGTCTTCTCTGGTTCTATCTCACCCGCTCCACGATGGTCAATCCTGTCTGGTGGCAATGTTCAATCTACTACTTTTTCTCTCTGTTCTGGGATCTTCCAGATGCCACTGACTGTATTCTCTTGCATCTCTACAACAAAAACCTTCTCTCAATCTCATCTTGAGTGATCATATCCTCAGTTTATAATCTGCCTCTGGAACCATCAGTTTATAAATATAATATGAAAACTCTTAGTTTATACAATCAGCAAACATGGTCATTATTTAGCAATGCTATTTTACTTTATTTTGTTTTATTTTATTATAATTGATGTTTTGTTATATAACCTCTAGGACCTTTTTCCTTAACAAATTAATAGATTTATACACTGAATTTTCGTACCATCCTCCCCACTTTCTCATCCTCCTTTCTTTCCTGCTGGAATCCTTCCCAGAAATCCTGCCTTACTTCAAAGACATTCTTTCTTACCCAGTTGGTTCAATTGTGGTTGATTGAAGTAGCAGGAGTGGGGGTTCATTTCTCTGTCTGTTTCCACAAAGTTTCTTTAGCCTTGGAGAGGGTGATAGAGATTTTCCTATGTGATGCACAGTATACCTTTGCTTATTCCCTGTAAATTCACCTGTGGTAAGCTTTCCACTGTCAACCACCACAAAAAGAAACTTCTTTAAAGATGTGAGAGCTGACTAATTACAGTATAAACGCATACATTTAGAGGGTAGCTGGACCCATGTCCACTTTGCAACAGAACTGGAGTAAATACTCCATTAGGACTTTGAGCCGTTATACAGTTCCACGTATGAGTTCTCTCCTGTGTTGTTGTTTTCAAATTCAATCACAAATTAGTTGCTTAACTCCCATAATAGTCATGCTTCTGAGAATTCGTTGGCATGAGTTATCAAATACTATTATCACTCCTGGATTTAGCAACTGGATATGACTGATAGTGACTTTTGACCCCAAATAGCGGTATGGCACCTTCTGGCATTATTACAACTATCCAGGAGACAGAAAATTCCTATCTTGCATCTTGATTTCTCAATGTCCTGCAACACAAGTATGTGCTGTCTTCAGTTATAAAATCTTACCATTTATTCCTTTTGAACAACTAGAGGTATTTACCATCCTGCCAGATTTTGGAGCCTCGGGGCACTTCTTTACTAACAGCTCATAGGGAGGTATCTTATAGATGCTAGTGAGATTTTCATTTAACAAGTTTGTCTTCTGTGAACAACATTAACCAACCATATAGAGTTCCTCTGTTCAAACTTTTTTTTTTATCACATCCAGAGACTGCCCCACCTGGGGATCCATCCCATAATCAGTTGCCAAAACCAAACTCTATTGTGGATTCTGGCAAGAGCTAGCTGACAGGAGCCTGATATAGCTGTCTCCTGAGAGGCTCTGCCAGAGCCTGACAAACACAGAGGCAGATGCTTGCAGCTAACCATAGGACTGAGCACAGAGTCCGAGATGGAGGAGTTGGAGATGGGACTAAAGAAGGTGAAGGCGTTTCCAGCCTCGTGGGGTGAGCAACAGAGTTACACATGGAGGGACCTATGGCTCTGGCTGAGTATGTGTCAGAGGATGGTCTTGGACATCAGTGGGAGGAGTGGCTCTTGGTCCTCTAGGGATTTGATGCCATGCCTGGAAAGGCCACAACATTTGAAATGTAAATAAAGAAAATATTCAATAAAAACAAAACAACAACAACAACAAAACTCTAAGTTTTCAAAAGGACTCATAAGTTTTTTAATGGGCTATAATTTACAGTCCTTAATTTAGGTTAACCCTAAATTAAGTTTAAACGTAACGTTTCAGTTACGTTTTCAAAACATTTGATCAGTCACTGATTTAAATAAACATATCATTTAAGTTTCATCACACATTTAAACCCTATGCTCATACTTTAGAAGGATGCACATTTGTAGTTCAAATTATGGCTATATCAGAAACTACAAAATTGAGTGACTGGATTTAGTACCTCATCTAGGAATTTTCGTCATTACCCTTCACCACTTTAACTATCTGTATGTTCAGCTCATGTTCAGTATGATGATTGTTTATGCTAATATAGTAATATAATGTAGTTTTCAGCAAGGCAGGAAACAGCAAAATGAGCCTGGAGAGGACTCTGCAGCTGTGTGGATTGACTGTATATGGTCCTTGGGGGATGTGATTATCAGACAACTGAACCATCATTAGGATAATTAGTGTACTAGGCAACTGCATTAGTGGAATTATTGTCATTGCTCACAGCTTGTCAGCACAGGCTGTTTTTTTGTTGTTGTTGGTTTTTTTTTTTTTTTTTTGATGTGGTAAGAGTTGCTTTTACAAATGCAGCTGCCTGTGTGAATGAAATCAAGAGAAGTAAACATGTCTCCTCTTTAAAGAACCAATAAATTTCCTCAAAGAACCAATAAACGATACATAAATGCTGTCAAACATGAAGGAGCATTTTCTGCAAATAAGTGGTTAAAGGAAACTGTCTTGGAGGTAAATTTAGAGAATTGGAACAAAATCTCCTCGTATGAGCAAATTAATGACTCCAAGTCATTTTAGAAGGCAGATACAAAGGCCTCCTTAATTTCTTTTTCTAGGTACTTTGACCTGTCAGTGTTCCTGTAGTGATAACTCTCAAATGGTCCTAATTCCCCAGATTTCCATTTATAAAACAGTTGTGCCTTCAAAAACACAACATAAATTAACACATGCTGCTAATGCTCAGAAAGGCTATTTTGTTTGCTTTGTATAGTGGATTCTGATTGAGGGCAGGTGACCTTTGCTGATTCTGATAATAGTGGCATTGGAACCAAAGCTATCCTACTCTGAAAAAAACACACCATGGTGATCCTGGGGAGAAAACAACCTTAATCTCTATGACATTCATCACTGGTCTCTCAGCAAAGTAAGCCTTGAAGCAAAATATTCTATTTATTTACAGTTTTGCTTCTTTCTTGGAGTGAACTGGACTCAGGTGTGGGATATAGACATTTTATTCCCAATCCAACTTTACCATCATTGTTCTACAAAAAAGTGTCTGTTCTCCTTGAAACTATTTGGTATGTTTTTGAGTATTTAATTATTTTATGTCAAACAGAATGTCTCACAAGTTTGCTTTTCTTTTCCCTTCAGTTTTGATTTTGCTCCTACTGTTCCTAGAAATCAGTGAGTCATGGAAAAGGTGTGTGACAAAATCCTAAGAATAAGTGGGGTTTCAGTAGAAAAATGGCTATCGTGGAATTTATTCTTCAACTCGACAAGATTTAGAATCCTTCAGCAAACTCACCTTTGAGTATGTCTATGACACTATCTTCAGTGGTTTTTCTATAGCAAGAAATCACACTGACCATGAGCAGCAGCATTGGCTAAGATCCTTCAGGGCTCCCAGAAACTAAGCCACCAACAAAGGAAGGGACCCATGGCTCCAGCCGCATATGTTGCAGAGGATGGCCTTGCCGGGCATCAATGGGAGGTGATGCCCTTGGTCCTGTGAAGACTCTATGCCCTAATGTAGGGGAATGCAAGTTCAGGGAGGCGGGAGTGAGTGGGTCAGTGGGGGAACTCCCTGATAGAAGCAGAGGGAGGGGGATAGTATAGGGGGTTTTCGGGGGTAAATCGGGAAAGGGGATAACATTTGAAGTGTAAATAATGAAAATATTCCAATAAAAATTAATTTAAAAATTAAAAAAAATAAGATTTCAGTATAGATAAGCAAAGAGAAAGTGATTGGACCTGACTCTGCTTACTGAACACAGATCAGTGTGACTAGCTGCCTCATGTTTCCCCTCCATACCTTCCCACCATAATGAGCCAGAACAAGCCACAAGTTTACTAAATCATTTTAACACATCATTTCACTTTAGCAATGTAAAAAAGAAAAATACAAATGTTAAAAGGAAAAAAAATAATCCATGGTTTCTCACATTTGAAGTATCCTCCAATAGTTTGCAATATAAGTTGCAAACTATTTAAATGTTATTTAACACACACACAAACACAATAGTTTGCAATATAAGTTGTAAACTATTTAAATGTTATTTAACACACACACAAACACTCATTAAAATAACAACCAACTAATTCATAAAAGGTGATATGTTTATACTTTGAAATTTTGATATTTTGGGGCTGGAGAGATGGCTCAGTGGTTAAGAGCACTGACTGCTCTTCCAGAGGTCCTGAGTTCAATTTCCAGCAACCACATGGTGGCTCACAACCATCTGTAATGGGGATCTGATGCCCTCTTCAGGTGTGTCTGAAGAGAGTGACGATGTACTCATATAAAATAAATAAATTAAACTAAAAATTTTTTTGATATCTTTATGAATAAAAGAACACCAGAAATGAAAGATGACAAGACAACCCAAAATATAACTAATAGTGGAAAAATACCATACTTCATGATAGCAATTCAGCAATAGGACTGAAGAAGCACATTGATTAATTCTGCAGACTCAGAGATATTTTGTTTGAACATTGATAAAAATGAGCATATTTTCAGCATCTTTACAAATTCCCAACTTTTCTATTTTTATATATAAAAAATTTCTGCCAAAAGCATGTATAATAGATGATGTATAACATACCCAAATAGGACTCACTCAACAGAAGGAAAAGCAAGTGACATTCAATAAGTAAGTGGACAAATATAATTAACTCTCAGTTTTATGCAGCATAATTGATATTAAGCTTGGAAAGCAGAAGCATTTTTTCTTGATATAAATTATTTTACCAGAAGCATCAATATTAAATGCTAAATAATTTGAAAATTATACTGCCCAAGTCTCTGCAGGCTAGCAAATATTCTACTGAGATTGTCTCCACATTTCATTTTAAACCATTCAAACTTGTTACCATTAAGAGTCTGCTTTACAAGAAAAGTGTTTTTGCTTTTCTTCATTAGGGAGAATTAATCCTCTTGATGAATTAATTTCTCCTTTGCTCAGGTACTTGGGCCATGTAATTTTTATTCCATCTAATCTTTCCTTCATTGTAATTGCTATAAATAATGGATGAGGTTGATTTCTTCTTTCACTTTAACTTAAGTTCAGGTGAATTCAGACACAAACCCACAGAGACTGAAGAAGGCTTTTTGAACTGAGATTTTATATATTAGGACTCAATGTTTATAGTTTGAAATCTGAAAAATTTTGGACTAACTACATTTTAAAATTAAGAGTATCCATATACTATGAGCTTAATTTACTAATTCATATTATTAAATGTTAATATTTTCTGCAAATAGTATATCTTCTCCTTAATCTGTCTTTATCTCTGTCTATTTCTCTGTCTCTGTCTTTCTCTTTCTTGACGCTTTGTTTTTTCTAAACAAAGTTAAGTTCTTATTATATAGTTTATGCTGGATTGGAATTCAGTCTGTTATTCAATTTGTACTATATTATAATGAATTTAATATAAGAACATCAAAATAACTTTACAATTCACTAAACATTCATCACCTTGCCAATCTCTGAGTTATTTTAGATTCCATGTCTTTTTGTAACCAAAATATTTTCTCATCAATGATGTCTTACTACATATATAAGGTCTACAAATCATATATATGCCTTCCTGATGTAGACTCTAAACTGTAAAGTTTGAAATGTATATGTTTTTTTAGGATTACTTTTAGTGTTGTTGGACACACACTCTCAGCTGTCCATAACATCGAGCCATTTCTTATTTACTGTGTCTCTCTTAGAGTCATTACTGTTGATTTCCCATTCTGAACTGGATAAAAACCAGAGAATGCAATTGCACTACATAAGCATGTGGATCAGAGCCCTCTGAATTCCAAGGATTCAAATAGCATTTCCACCAGTTTTCTGTGGAGTTGGATTGATTTTTTTTTATACCATCTGAATGAACAGGAAAAATTTGATACATTATTCTTTGTGAGAATATGTACAAGGCAGAAGTAGACAGTGGATACATTCTAGCCACTTTAAAGAAGTGTTGCTATAGGGGAGAAGAAAGATACCTCTAGCATGCAGATATAGAGAGAATATCTTGTGTATAGTATGGATGTATCACATGTCAATTTGCTATGGCATAAAGCAAAGGGTAAAAGAGTAGGTAGAACATCTGAGAGGCAGAAAGAATTCTGAGATAGAGAAAAGCACTGGTGATTTGCCCAGGAAGAAGTTACAAGATGGATACAAGATACCTGAGCACAGATAACCCGCTATATGGGAGAATATAGATGAAAATAAATGGGTTATACTGCACTCTGATCTAGTCAGAGAATAGCTTAGCGATATGGGCAAGGTATTAATAAATATATGTTGACTCTGAGTCTTATTTCTGGGAGCACAGTTCCATGAAGTTGAACCAGCACATAACATCTACATGCAGGTCAATGAAAAACAAATTTATTAATCATATATTTTATGCAAGAAAAAAGCAGATTAAGGTATGAAGGCACATTTGGCAGAGCTCAGTGGACTATGTTTAACTTTGGAAATTTGAGAAGAGAAGAAGAGGAATAACTGCATACAAGAGGTCTATGGTAGGGTACCTAGATGCCTGTATGGACTCAAAGCAGACACATGTGGCTTTCCATGCTAGTGTTGACTATAATATATATACCAGGAATGGTATGATAACTTCCATGAAGAAAGCCATAATATACAAGTTCATGCTTATATTACAATTAATGTTACCTTTAACAGTGATTATATTAGCAAAGACATTGCTTTGTATAGCTCTTCCAACTCAGATCCTAATTTAGAAGGGTCTACTTACAGATCCAGCCACTATACAAAGACTTCCTGAGGACTTTAACAGGCCTCAGATAGGTGACTATAGGATACCATACATGTCTGAGAAGGGTGAGCATTTTATTCTGATCAGGCTTTGTCCTAGTTTCCTGTCACACTTTTTCTAAAACCATCACTTCAGATAGAATTAGAAAATGTATATAAAAAAAAAACAGAAAAGAAAATGTATCTAGAAATTCAGAATCCTATAGACTATGATATATCAACAGGATCCCCCTTTTATAGTAAAGGAAACAAGGAATTTGACTCATGAAAATTAATTAATTCTATGGATTTTGGCATATGTCATATCTTCCACAGTTTTTTTCACTTCATAAAATGCAGGAATGTCCTTGAAGAGATACAATTTCACAACCACCAGTAGTAAAAGACTAAAATAGGGTTGTCGTTTTAAGTGTTATAATATGTTGTTGAATCTCAGGATTGTGTCCAGTAGTGTGATTCCACAATGCAAGGTACACAAGGCTAGGAAATAGACAGAAGCAAGTGATGCTCACTTGAATTCTCTCAGTGACTCATCAGTTTTCTGACATTCATCCTTTAAACTGTTTGCCTGTGCGTGCAAGACATTGATCCCCATGAAGGACTGATTCCTAGGAGAGCAAAGAAAGGAATACTATTGAAGTGTAATTTATGAATTTCACCAAAGTGCTTTAAATCTTGAATCCAAAATTGAACAGGAGAACAATGGACTCTCAATATAATCAGTCTTGCGCAGCTTCGAAGTTAGAGCTCAGGATAAATGGTGGTATCATGGAAGCTCATTCTTGCTGGTCCACTTTTGTAAATCCTGGCATTTTTCATACCCACCCTTTTTTAAGTCATGTATGCAGTGGCAACTCTCCTCAAATGACTAAGAAATCATTATCAGTAATTCACACTTAGACACATAGATAAATGAAAGTTTGATATGGAAATGGCAGGTAGAATACACAAATATGTATCTAGATAAATAAATACATTAGATAGATGGACAAATATAGAGAAAAAGAGACCAAAGAGGGTTTCTATTTGAATGATTCATTTTTTTTCTAAATCACAAGACTGTATTTATTAACTAGTATACAAATGTTCAAAGCAACTTTTCAATTACCTCAATACATTATATAACCAGAGTAAGTTAGAGCTAATTTAAAAATTGTAATACTTCATCTCTTTGCCCTCATGAGAATTTCCAAATGTATGGCTTTAAACTTCAATATTGCTTCACAGATATTTAAGTTTCTGTCTTCTTTGACCAATATTGTCTAGTTAATGGAATAATTATTTTTGGAGATTATAATATATTTACATTATCCTCCCCTCATTTTCCCTCTCTACAATTTCTCCCAATTAAAAACAACTGCTCCTTCTGCACAGAAGGCTCACAGAACCCTCTGCAAGAGAAGACAGAGAGACTGTAAGCTTCAGAGGATCATAGAGATTTCTTGGAAACTGAGTTTGCTAATAACATCAGAAACTACACCACTAAATGCTCATACACATGATTGCCTAAACATGAGCTAAAAATAAGGAGGATATTCATAGTCATATCAAAGAGAATGGAGTCTGGGAGGGAGTAACTAAGACTCAACACAGGTAAGAAATACTGAGAGTGAGAGAAATAGTCCTCCCCAGGGATGATCACAACAACTTGTTATTCAATATCAACTGCTCAGCCCTGAAAATACACATACACATATTAAAAAGTTTTTAAAAGTAGGTGAGTACTCATATAAAAG
>NW_021604564.1:30509425-30541506 GCF_004785775.1 Grammomys surdaster | reverse complement strand
GAGGGAGGGAGGGAGGGAGAGAGGGAGAGAGAGAGGGAGGGAGGGGAAGAAATTAAATAATTAGTAATTTATTTATTATTAAATAGATGTTAACAAATGTTAAAATAAATTTTAAAAATTTATTTAGTTAAAATAACTCAGTCTTGAACTTCCTCCTGGGAAGATCATCAGGATATCTACCAATTTGAAGACCCCCACAGTCTGAAGGCCTCCCAGGAGACCTGCTGCAGCCAGGGCCACAGGAGGCTGGCTCCAAAAGGAGATACCCAAGCCAACTAATACCAGAGATAAACAAATGTCGAGAGGCAAGCACAAGACCGTAAGCAACAGAACCCAATATATTAAGCATAAAAACACCTAGCCCAAAACATCCAGGAAATCCAGGCTTCAATGAAAAGACCAAACCTAAGAATAATAGGAATAGAAGAGTGTGAAGATTCCTAGCTCAGAGGACCAGAAAACATCTTAAACAAAATTATAGAAGAAAACATCCCTAACCTAAAGAAAGAAATGTCCATAAACATACAAGAAGCCTACAGGATGTCAAAAAGTTTCAAAGAGAAGATAAAACACTCTTTTCACATAATAATCAAAACACTAAATGCACAGAATAAAGAAAGAATATTAAAAGCTCTAAGGGAAAAAAAGCCAAGTAATACACAAAGGTAGACCTATCAGAAGTATACCAGACTTTTCAACAGAGACCCCAAAAGTCAGAAGATCCTAAACAGAGCTCATGTAGACCCTAACAGAACACAAATGCCAGCCCTGGCTATATAATCTGCAACATTCTCAATCATCATAGATGGAAAACCAAACTATTCCATGAAAAAAACAGATTTAAACAATATCTATATACCAATCCAGCCCTAGAGAGGATTATAGAAAGAAAACTCCAACATAAAAATCTATCTACACCAAAGAAAAAACAAGAAATTAATCATCTCACAACAAAACCAAAAGGAGAGAATCACATAAACATAATGCTACCTACAACAACAAATATAACAGGAATTAACAATCATCTTTCTTTAGTATCTCTCAATATCAACAGACTCAATTCCCCAACAAAAAGACATAAGCTAAGCGACTGAATACAGAACCAAGATTCAAAATTTTGCTGCATGCAAGAAACATTTATGCAACATTTATGAACCTTTATGATAAAGACATAGCTAAACAGAAAATTCACAACAGAAGAATTTCAAATACCTGAGAAGCACTTAAAAAATGTTCAAAATCCTTTATCATCAGAGAAATGCAAATCAAAATGACTTTGAGATTGCAACTCGAACCAATCAGAATGGCTAAGGTCAAAATCTCAGGTGACAGCATATGCTGTCAAGGATATGGAGAAAGAGGAGTGTTCCTTCATTGTTAAGTGGGATTGCAAACTGTTAACAACCACTCTGGAAAATAACTTACTGAATCCTCAGAAAATTGGAAACAGTTCTACCTGAAGACCGAGCTATACCACTCTTGGGCATAAACTCAAAAGGTGCTTCACCATACTAAAAGAACACATGTTCCACCATGTTCATAGCAGCTTTATTTATAATAGCCAGAAGCTGGAAAATACCCAAATATCCCTCAAATGAAGAATGGATACAGTGTTGTACATTTACACAATGGAATATTATTCAGCTGTTAAAATGAGGACACCATGAATTTTACAGGCAAATGGATGGAAATAGAAAATATCATCCTCAGTGAGGTAGCTCAGACACAAAAGGACATGCATGACATGTACTCACTAATAAGTGGATATTAGCCAAAAAGTACAGAATAACTGGGATACAACTTAAAAACCTTAAGAAGTGTAACAAGCAGAAATGTCCAAATGAGGAGGTTTCAACTCCACATAGAAGGGAGAAGGAAATAATCACTGGAGTTAGAGCCAGAGGGAGGGAGGGATATGGGTTGGAAGAGGAGGAGAAGGGGAAAAGGAAAACAGGATCAGATATGGGGGGTGGGGCAGAAGAGAAGCTCAGAGGGCCAAAAGAATAAATGGAAATAAATAGCCTTGGGGAGGTGGGAGGACCCTCTAGAGAGTAGCAGAAGCCCAGGAGATAAGACACTCTCAGGACTCATTGTGAGTGACTTTAGCCAAAATTCACAATGTTGGAGAAAAGGAACTTGTAGAGTCTATCTCCAGTAGAAAGACAGGGCATCAAGTGGAGCGACGGGGTTGCCATTCCACGTCAAAATTCCTGATCTAGAATTGTTCCTGTCTAAAAGAACTTCAAGGAGAAAAAATGGAGAAGAGGCTGAGGCAAAGGAGATCCAGTGACTGGCCCAACTTCAGATTCATCTCAAAAAGAAGCTCCAAGGCCTGAAACTATTCCTGACGCTATGGTGTGCTTATAAACAGTAGCCTAGCATGGCTGTCCTCTGAGAGGCCAAACAGCTGACCCCATAGGAGGACCATCAGTCGCAACTAACTTGAACCCCTGAGATCTCTCAATCACTGATCCCAGAACAGACAACATACAGGATATGGGCCAAGGACCTGAAACATATATAGTAGTGTACTACATGGCCAGGCCTCAGTGGGAGAAGATGTGCCTAATCCTCCAGAGACTTGAGAACCCAGGGAGCTGGATGTTCTGGCAAGGTGGTTAGACATCCTCTTGAAGACTTCTGGGAGGGGTGAGGAACAGGATGAGAAGCTGTGGGAAGGTGGACCAGGAGGTGGGCAATGGCTGGACTGTAAAAAATTAAAAGTAATTCAGTCTTATGGAAGTGGGAACAAAAACATCTGAATTTATACATTGATAGGTTTTAACTATATATGTGAATTATTATTTATAATATTGAAAGTGAAACATAGCTTTATTCTCCTAAGATAGTTAAAGAGCTTCAGAGATACTGCTTTTAAATACTAATTTAATTTCATTCATAATTCCAACCCAATAATGATATTTTTTAAAAGAATATAGGCTTTTAAGCACAAATGACATTATTAGTAAATTTAATAGTGTACTAATGATTTTATTATATTAATGCTTATAGACAATGGCCACGGATTGTTTTGATGTCTTAGTGTTCTGTATTTGTCATGCTATTATTCAGAGAGTTGAAATAATGTCATTACTGAGGGTTTAGCTGAGACAATATATCTGAAAAAAATACATACTTTTTTTCTGTATGTGCCAGAATGTTAAGGGGGGGCTTCTTCAAAGTCTAATCCTCTGTTATAATGTATAAATGGCAGTAATATGACTATAATACATTATTATATAGTAAAATATTTCAATGTGTAAAATAGAACAATAGTTGGCATCTCTTATATTCTCATTGATTCTTATGGTGGCAATATTTTCCTTATGTTTACTTAAAGATGAAAGTGTCAGTAAATTCCTTCAATGGTGACTGAATTTGATGTAATTTAAAAACTCAATCCTCTTTATTTCAGATGAAGAAGCAGGTTTAATCCTCTATGCTACACTTGAGCACTCATGTGATATTAAGTGCTTTATACATCTTTATATATAGACGCTTTCAGAATGATGTTAAAATTACAATGAACTCTCGACAACATGAGCATGAGGTGGACACACTAAACTTTATTTGAAAAATGAACTTTTTAATTATTATTGATTTTAAATATAAACACTGATGTTTCCTTCTGTGCCACTAGAGGCCATCATATGCTTTCTTAAAATAGTAACAGCATATGTAAATGAACCTTAATTCTACTGCATTTACAGAAAGTCCAGAAGATATGATCAAGTCCATGAGCAGTCAGAGCACAGTGATCTCTTTTCCTGGACCAGCCTACATGCTTGGCTATGTTTTATTTTTTAACCAAAATCAAGTTGTTATTTTTTATACTCATTCTTATTATACCTATTTAAAATAAATGTTCAAGAAAAGAAAGTAAAAACAACAGTTAACCAATATTCTGTCATGCAAATGACTTTGTTTCTTTATAACATATAGAAAGACAGGACCTTGATTAAGGAATTGAACATTAGATTCTGGAAGTAGCTTGTGATTTCTGAATATGATGGAATCTTAATCAACAAGATGGCTGTTTTTCTTTTACATAGGAACAACTTCATGAAATATTTTTAAAGACATACACAGTAAGACTATGTATGAAATCCATATGAAATATTTCAAACTAGAAAAAAATAAATGAACTACTTTAATACTAAAACTTAGAACTAGTCAAGATCACAGAAAACGCGACTTTTAATCAACTCCTTTAGTAAGCTTAGCTTTTTGGAGCTTGTGTAATAGTCTTCTAAGATGATTTTCTGCCATGATTTCATTTCCAAACATTTTGCTTGTGTTGTTTTGTTATTCAGAGTTTTCACTACCTAACCTTCCAGGAATTCACATAAGTATGTTATCATCATAGTTCATAATATTGTTTACATTATGATGTCAGATTGACCCCTATACTCTAATGGAAAAATCATGTCATTAAAAGCAATATCCATTACAATAAAATGAATAAGGAAAATATTCTGAAGGTCAGGTTTAAAGACAATATAAAATGATATAATAATGATTATCTCAAATGTGATTAAAATGTTGCCAAATATGAACTATAATTTGAAATTCTGCAGTTATTTTATAAACTTCTAAATAATGACATAATTTATCCAATTAAGGCTGAAAAAAATAGTTATCTCCATCATAAATATTTTATATTTCATGTGCTTTGGACCAATAGATGGCAAATATAATTGGTTCTGCTTAGATAATTGGGGAGGTTGGAACTTTGAAAGCCCCGAGGCTTGTTCTTTTATTTAGGAAAACAGACCCAAATCATTTAAAAAGAAAAGAAGAATCACATGATAGAAATCAGTTTCATAAGCTATTTTGTAAGCCTGTGCCACAAGAAGTTGAAGATAAAACTCTTCCATATATAATCACGAATCCATCAGAATTGATCTTTATACCTGAACACAGAACTGAAGGTTTAGCTCAATCATAGACCACTTGCCTAGCATATTCTGAATCATATATTAAATGTTTTGTCCCACAAAATCTAAAAAATAAACAACAAATTGAAATGGAATAAATATAAACTCGAATGCATTCAAATGTTAGGCAACCTCTGTAGTCTTTGAAATTATGTATATTCTGTATAATATATAATGTATTATATACATAATGTACATGTGTATACATTATATGTGCATGCATTAGGTATATACATACATACATATATATATGTGTTTGTGTATATATGCCTACACACACACACACACACACACATATATATATATATATATATATACATATACATATACATGAGCCTATATTTCTTTGTTTAGATTTGTGGGCTTTTCTTTGTCCAATTTGATTTGCTAACTGGTGTCATACTTGTCCATCACACATTTGGGAGGTCATGTTGGTGAGACTTTATAGTTATAGGTACTGATGTTACTGGGAGAAATAATTTCACCACAAATTTCCTGATCGTTTGGCTCTTAAAATCTTTCTGCCTACTTTCTGCAATGTTCCATGAGCCTTAGGTGTAGTACTGTTTTATGGATGTATATCTACAGGACTGGGATCCACTATTTTACATTTTGATTGATTGTGATTTTCTGTAGTGATCTCCATTTGGTGCACAAAAGGAAAAGACACATATAATATTATCTGAACCTATCAGATTATATTACAGATATATATGTATATAACTATTCACACATAAACATATACACATATGCATGTAACAATAATTAATGAAAAAAGAGGACATCAATTTGTAATATACATGTAGCACAAAGACTTCAAAATATCAATTAAGAATATCTTCAAGGATCTTAAAAATCCATGAATATATCCCTTAATGAAGTCTGTTTATATGAAAACAGTGGAATGAGATGTTAGGAACAATTCAAGACACGAAAGTAGAAAGAGCATCACAAAAAAACCCTTAACTGATACAAAAGTAGACATGATTACATTGAAAATCATACAAAGACTAGCCTCACCAACAGAATATAACACATGAATGTGAGAATATCTCATCAAAGAATATATTTTTAAAAAATACAAGCACTACACATAAAATCTATGAAGCTATAAAAAGATCAAATCTATGAATATAGTAGAAATAGAGTAAGGAGAGCAAACCCAGATCAAAGGCACAAAAATGTTTTCAATATAGTCATAGAACATAATTACTCTAATCTAAAGAAGATATGACCATCAAGGTATAAGAAACATACAAAACACTAATTGTACTGGACCAGAAAAAGAAATACTCCTCAGAATAATACTAAAACATTTAAGGTACTGAACAAAAAGTGAATTTTAAGTGCGCCAAGGGGAAAAGACCAAGTAACATATAAAGGCAAACACAAAAGAATAATACCTGATTTCTCAGTAGACACCACAAATACTTACACAGACTAAAATACCCAGGGAAACTATCTATCACTATTAACAGATTAGGAATGTATCCCTAGATAAAGACAAATTTAAGTAAACTCAATCTACAAATTCACTTCAACAGAGGCACATATCAGAAAAGGTCAACCATATCCAGGAAATCACATGAAAGAGATAATCCAGAAACAGTGGAAGAAAAGAGAAATATTCGCCTAGTAAAAATAACTGGAAGCAATAAGCACTGCTCATTGACAACTCTCAATACTAGTAGTATCAGTTCCTGATAAAAAGAGACAACAGATTAGGTTTAGAAAATAGGATCTATCTTTTGGCTGCATACACGAAACACTATTAAAGAAAGACAGTACCTCAGAGATAGAAAAATTTATTCCTATTAAATGAACCTGAGAAGCAAGCAGATGTATCCATTTTAATATATCACACAATATACTTCAGACCAATAATAATTAATATCAGAGGAGAATGAGCAACATGTAGTCACCAAAGAAAAATTTTACTAGAAGGATATTGTAATTCTAAGTATTTATGTACCATAGACAAAGGAAGCTAAATTTATAAATGAAATATTATTAGAGCAATAATCACATGCTGATACTCACACAGTGATAGTACGTGACTTCATTATCCATGGTTTCCAGTAGACAGATCATCCAAATACAATCTAAATAGAGAAATGCTATGGTTAAATGGTACCATAAATCAAATGAAAATAGATATCTTTGACCCAAACAGAAAACTATATGCTTCTCTCCCAGCAGTTCACCAAATTTTCTTCAAAATTGACTGCATACTTGGACATAAATCAAGTATCAATACATATAATAATATAAATTAAAAATATAAATATAATAATAACCTACATTCTCTCTAAAATCCATGGGTTAAATAAAACATGAACAGTCATGGAAGGGGAACAAGTCAGAACTGAGTAAACAAGTCAAGAGATAAATTAAGAAGGAAAATTTAAAAGGTTTTAGAAATCAGTGAAAATGAAAACACAAATTACTCAATTCTATGGGGCACAATAAAGACAGTCCTAAGAGACAAATTCATAGTAAATCATACATACCTAAAATACATCTCATATTAATAACTTAATGATATGTCTGACTATTCTATAAAAAGTTTCAAGGCTGAAATTAATTAAATAGAAAAAACAAACAAAAATATAAAGAATTTATGAAAGAAAATGTTGGTAATATGAGAAAAATAAATAGTATTTATATGAATAAAAACGTTTAGCCAAATTAACTAAAATACACACTCAAAAAGAGTATCCACATTAGTAAGATTACTGACAAAAGGGGCACATCCCAACAGATACAATGGAAAACTAGAGAACCAGAAGGACTTACTTTAAAACTCTTTACTTCATCAAACTGGAGACTAAAAGAAACAAATAAATTCTTGATATATTCAACCTACTATAGTTAAATAAAAAACATAAGCAGTAATTAAAAGTTTCCAAGCAAAAGAAAACTAAGTAAGTAACTAACTGACCAACTAACAAAAACAACAACAACAACCACAAAACCCTAATGCTTGATTATCCCATTCATTCAGTTTAGAGTTTTACCAGACTTACACTAAGGGATATACTTCATGCACCTTTCCTCTTACATTATGCCACAATGAGTATTGCCTAATTCTCCTATAAGGCAAAATTGCTCTGATATCTAAACTACATAAAAACACAGCAAAGAAAGAAAATTATGGACTAATTTCCCTTATGAAAATGATACAAAGGTACTAGTTAAAAGAGTTGCAAATTAATCCAGGCACACATAAAGAAGATTCTACACAATCATCTCAGATGTAAAGATGTTGCATCACATGTCATGTAGTAAATGTAATTCATCATACAAACAAACTGAAAAACATAAAAAGTGAAATCACAATGATTGTTTTACTAGATATTAAAAAGGCCTTTGATAAAATTCAGAGCCAAGGATGGATGACACCAAGAAAAAAAATGTTTTCCAGAATATAAATACAGACATATGCATACATATAACAGAATATACCTAAGAGTAGGCCCCATAATCACCAGAAGGTGGCCAACACGGAAGGTGCTCAGTGGTTGTTTTTCTATTTGTTTCATATTATTTTCTTGGGCATGTTTTATATTTCTGACTTTTTGCTTGTATATTATGGTTTGCATGGAGAGAGAGAGAGAGAGAGAGAGAGAGAGAGAGAGAGAGAGAGAATGTGTGTGTGTGTGTGTTGCATCTGTCTTTGCTCTCTGTCCTTTTTATGTTCTAGTTTTATTTGATTTGATTCTCTCACTTATCAAGAGAGACAGGAAAGAAAGGTATGGCTTAAAATGAGTGTTGAGGTGGGGAAAATCTGAGAGGAGGAGAGGTATGTAAAATATAATCTGAATATATTGTATGAATTTTTAATAAAACAAAATGATGAAAACTATATTATATCATAATAGTTAGTGGAATTTAATTATTGTCAAAATCTATACTCTGAGTTTAAATATTTTATTTCTCCTTCGTCCTTTTACATTGTGGGATTTAATTTCCCTATTGAAGGGCCACTGTTAAAATAAGGAGCATTCTTATTTTAAAAGTACAAACTAAATCTTAATAATCAGATGCTCTGGATCAAACATATAAACAACAGTAATAATGCAACTTAAGTCATGAATCAAAAGGAAAAATGTTCCTATATTTAAACATTTCAATGAAATAATAACTATTAATATTAATTGAATAATTTTTGAAAACCAGCAAATAGATAGATGGAAGCTATTTTCTGAATATTACTTTTGCAAACAACCAAGAAGAAACTAGATCATTCAAGCAAGGCAGAAGATTCTCACTGCAGACTACTTTTAGTCATTGGTATTGTCAGTATAATGGCCTCACATCACATATGACCCATCCTGATGATGTACTTCTTTCCACTTGTTCCTTCATGTGTTACATACACATTTTACTGTCTAGTCTGAGTCAAAAAATAATTTGAGTATAGATGCAGATGATAAAAGCTTGAAACTCTCACCTAAGTCTATGACAGGGTGGGAAGTTCCTGGAAAGAATGTCCTAGAAATTTCTGCTCTCCCATACACATCATATTAGTATGTTTGAAAAGACTGGAGAAACATCCTAATATCAAAGTTTATCCACCTGACTTTTAGCGATTTTTCTACCCAATATTAGAAAATTATATTTCTTTCCTTGGATAGCTGACTGAAATATGTTGTGAATATTACAGGTGTATCAGGTTATTAGCAGCATGTGAAAGTGAGCAAGCCAACTCCCTCAATTTCATCAGCCCTTCAGAACTCTATGAGTGCATCATTAAATATGGTCTTGAGATAAGTGGTTGACACAACACATAGAACTAACAACTGTTCTCCATGATTTTTCTGTTTTATAATCTAGGCGCCTAAGATTCCAGAAGGGAGCTACAAGCGATCTTGTCACCATCTACTCCCAGTGTTTTGTTGATTATTTTAAGGGTGTAGAGTGTTCTATGCTCTTTTATGGAATTGTCTCTATTAGAATAAACTGATAACATGAATTTACTTAACAACCTGGAGGTGATTGTTAATTACAAAGCACAAAAACTGATTTAACTTTGTTTCATGCAAGTATTTTTTCTAATAAAATTGGAATGACTCTTCGTTTATTTCAGTTAGACTATATATGTATAATTCAACTTCCTTAGTCTGATAATGATGAATCTACATAGAAGTCTTTTCTGTCCTATAAATTAATAAGAAAGTAAATACGAAGTGACTGAAGTATTTAGACCAACTGGAAGTTTTACAGAAAACCACATTGCAAAAGATCTAGCTTGAAATTTCCTGTTTCATTTAGTTGCCCTCTTAGAGTTATTACATTAAAAACAAGTTCAATATACACAACACCTGACATTATTATATCTACAAAACGCCAAATAAAGCATGTGGCTACAATTTCCATTTGACTCTATGTATATTGTAGAGCTTTGAAAAGTTTAAGATTTTCAGTTCTGTATACATGAGTTTGTATTGGAGAGTATGTGCATGAGAGTACACTGCCCATGGGGGCAAAGAGATAAAGTAGTGCCTTTTGGAGCTAGAGTTTCAGGCAGTTGTGAACAGCTTAAAGTGGGTATGTGAGCTGAGCTCTGGCTCTCTGCAAGAGAAATACAATCTCTTAGACACTGAGAAAGTGGAACCAAACTTGATAACTTCAAAAAAAATCTGAAAAATTAAATGAGAATGAGCACTAAGAACTGCATATCATTATTTGACTGACTCCTGTGGTACAGTAGAGTACTCATTTTGGCATTAGACTTACATTGACTGGTTTCAAGTGTATCAACCTTCCTCTAAGGAACGTAATTCTATCAAAATTAACATAATACACATTTTGGTAGGGACTACACTAGCATATTGCTATCTCAGTGAGACTCCAATATCTTTGTAGATGAAAATGTAATATTAAAGCACCTTCACTGATTGTGTATTCATTATCTTAAATTTATTTTTTTAAATTTTTTTTATTTTTTATTTTTTCTCAAATCATAATTAATTCACACAGGGGTTATAAACACAGAAAGGCAGGATGTGGGGAAGGGAATGACACTGGAGTGTGGGTGTTCAGAGTGTCTTTTATAGTATTGTAGATATACTCTACAAATAAATTATTATTTGAGAAGAATGTGAGTTTTATTAAGTAGAGTCCCATCAGGTGACCTTATTTAATGTCAACTAAGTTTTAATTGAAGGATTAATAGAAATTTCACTTCTAGCAGACTAACAATAAAAAGAGCCAGGAGAGCAGCTCAGCTAGTTCTAGGGCTTTGTGCTCCAAGAACAAGAATTTGGCTAACCACAAAGTAGATGATGTAAATGATACTGAGCCTTGAGAAATAAAGACCTATACTTCCCCATGATTGTTCCTCGAGCCCTGTCATATGTAGTGTAATGGGCTGGTATTTTCCCCATGATTGTCCCTGAACCCTGACACTTTTCACAGTTACCCCTCCCCACTCCTCCTGGGTTGTGTTTTTTTTTTTCCTTTAAATACCTTACTCTCCCTAAGCGGGGGGTCGAGTTCCTTTGCCCCTGTGTGGGTTATGGGGTCTCAGCCTCAGCAGCTGATTGAAATATACCTCTTGCTGTTGCATCAAGATTGGTGTCTCTGAGTCTTTTTGAGTGGTCGTGAGTTCTCATGGCTTGAGTGGGGGTCTCCCCTTCCCCGGGGGCCTTTCATAATCATGATGTGGACACAATGAGAATTGGTCTTTGTAAAAGCAACTTTGAATTTGCCTGCATGAAGTAATCATCTCAGAGGCTCACTGCTGAAAAAGCCCACCTTTTCTTGTTGTTTCTGAACTCTGGCTGGCTGGCTCAACTCAGCTGTTATGATTCAAACTCCTTTCTAAGCTTACAGATTCAATCGAATGTCTCTTCGTAACCTGAAACTAACCCTGGCAGTTGGTTCCAATCTTCTAGCTTCTCATTTTCTGGCTTCAGCTGCCTCTGTTGACCTCAGAGTGAGCACATGAAGGAACTGAACTGTACTGCACTGTCAACTGATTGACAGATTTGAATGAACCGACTTCACTCTCCTTGCAATGCTCTTAAATAGCCTTTCTCCTGAGAATTTGGCACATACTATCATTAAATCTTTAAACCTAATCTATCTCTGATTTATCACTTTGTCTTTCCCTCAATTAGATGTCATCGTTTGGGATTAAAGATGTACCAAATTATTTCAGCCAGAAAAATTAAAGATGTGTACTAGGTGAGCATCTGCATTCAGACTGATCACACAGATCTAGAATGTCTTTTAATGTGATCAGAGAGCAGCTGTGTTGCTAGATTAAAGTTTCTCAGATACTACCCATTAGACTGATGTCAGGGACCCCTATGGAAGAATGAGGGGAAGGATTGAAGGAGCTGAAAGGAATGGCAGCCCCATAGGGAAACCAACAGTAACCACTAACCTGAACTCCTGGGGGCTCCCTGAGACTAAGTCATCAACCAAAGAGCATACATGGGTTGGTCCATGGCCATGGTGCATATTTAACAGAGGACTGCCTTGTCTGGCATCAGTGAGAGAGGATATGTCTAATCTTATAGAGACTTGATAACCCAGGAAATCAGTATGGGGGGAATGAGCTGGGTGTGGGTGGGTGAGTGAGTGGGGTTGGCTTGTGAGGGGTTGGTGAGCACCTTCTCAGAGGCAAGGGGGGGAAGGAATGGGATGAAGATCTCTTGAAGGGGAGACCTGGAAGGTTTGCAACATTTGGAATGTAAATAAATGAAACTATAGAAATAATTAAATATAATGTTTCTACATGTCTTGCATGCTTGAATATCACAAGAAAACACACACACACACACACACACATTTTCATTGGAATGAGAGTACAGTAAAAGTTTCCAATTCATCCCATATATACTGTTTTGAGAACTTTAACTTCCTATGTAATGTAGTAGTGAGGTTTAGATTTTACTGATATTTGGTTCACATAACAAGTGAATGAAAATGCTGATTTTAAATTGAGATCTAGATATATTCAGAGTATGACTTAGAATTGAGAAAAATCAGTCTTCCTAATAACAGATAAATAATCTGTATTTTAAAGCCACTAGTGATTTGCAAAGTGTGAAAAATAAGAAAATTTGTTTCATGAGAACATAATCATATCATGTTTAATTAAATTCATCTCCTTTACTCAGGTTTAGTTTTGCTGCATATTTTAATCAACTTTCTGTTGTTATTTAGGAGAAACCTTTGCTTTTGTTAAGTTTCAAAGGATTTATTCGATATGCACCAGATCCCATTCCTTTGGGTCTGTGACAGTATAACACATCCCATCACATCAGAAAGATGTGATAGAGAATACTATTCACCAAAAAGTAATATGTACAAACAGACTTGTCACTCCTACCCACATAACCAAATCCAGCAGTCACTCCCTGTGGACAGACATCCCACTCCAGCCAGGTAAGCAGGTAGGCTGACTGCACACCGTCAACTCCCTCTTTGCTTCTCCAAATCATTCTGAAACTCCATCCTCAGTTCGGCAACAGAAAACCTGATGCAGCCTTTCTTCATCAACTGACCTCTTTTCCAGAGGATCCCTTAGATCTTCCCCTCCTACCCTCCCTTCTCCCACTGGTTAAATTATCTTAGCCCTAAATTCCAGCAGACACTACCTGGGAACACATAGACCACTCCTGCCTGGGAAGTAGGTAGAATGACAGTAGATCTTCAGTTTTTCATTCCATGCCTCAAAGTCTACTCTCAGTCTCATGCTCAACTCTGTAGCAGACAGCCTAAGGCAGCAATGCATCTCTAGTGGATCCTACATACTTCCTCCTAACCTCCTTCCTCCAACTTACTATATGATCCCAGTTCCCAACTCCAGCAGACACTTTCACTGGAAAACTGCTAACTGTAAATTAACTAACATTTTCTTCAATTCCCTCAAGTCCAGTACTTCAGTCTCATCTCCAGCTCATCTCCAGAAAGTCTAGCAGACTTTCTGCTGTGGTCTCTATAGACTTTCTGCCCCCATTTTCAGAGGACGAACTAAGCAGATCATGGTTGAATATTCTGCCTTCCACCATATTGTGAAGGCCTTCCAGCACACTCTCCTAAGAACCAGAAAGGAAGTAGAAAACAAGGAACAAACATCCACCCAATAAATACAAGAATATTTATCAGCACCAAGGAATAAAATTACCCAATCTCTTATCCCTAGATGCTAGCAGTTAATTAATTAATAACTTTTACCACAATATATTTCCATTATATCTCCACAATCCTATCGCTGCAGGCCCTTAATATTCCAAAATACCTGAAGCACAAAAAGACCTTAAAATAGGTGTTATTAATATGATATACGTCCTTAAAGAGGAAATGATAAAAAATCCCTTAATGAAATCTATGGCAACTCAAACAGTGGAAGGAAATGGATACCCCACTTGAGGATCCATCCCATCTGCAGACACCAAACCCAGACACTATTGCTGATGCCAAGAAGTGCTTGCTGACAGGAGCCTGGTATAGCTGTCTCCTAAGTGGCTCTGCCAGAGCCTGACCAATACAGATGCAGATGTATGCAGACAAACATAGGATTGAATGCCAGAATCCTAATGGAGCAATTAGGTCTAGGACTGTAGGAGCTGTAGGGGTTTGCATCCACATAGGAAGAACAACAATATCAACTAACCAGAAACCTTAGAGCTCTCAAGGACTAAACCACCACCCAAAGGGAATGACTCATGGCTCCAGCTGGATGTGCAGCAGAGGATTGCCCTATGTGACATCAATGGGAGAAGAGCTGTTTGGTCCTGTGGTAGAGGAATGCTAGGGTGCTGAGTCAGGAGTGGGTGGATGGGTAGGGGAGCACTCTCGTAGAGGCAGGGGGAGGGGAAAGCGGATAGGAGGTTTGTGGAAAGGAAACTGAGAAGGGGTATAACATTTGAAATGTAAATAAATAAAATAACCAATAAAAATGAAAAAAATCTAATGTGAAAATGGAATTAATAAAACAAATTCAAGCTGAAGGAAATTGGGAATTAAGAAAATATATTAGAGAATGTGAACAGAAAAAACAGAGGCCAGATTCACTAACAAAATATTAGAGATTAAAAAAAGAGACGCTCAGGCATTGAAGAAGAAAGGTTTACATTAATCAAAGAAAATGTTAAATCTAAAACTCTCCTGGTAAGAAGCATCCAGAAAACATGGTAAACTCTGAAAAAGCAAAATCTAAGAATAGGAATAGAGGAAGGAAAAGAAACACTGGTCATTCACAAAAGATAATTTCAACAAAATAATGGAAGAAATTTTCTCTAACATAAAGAAAGAGACACTTACGAAAGAAAAAGAACCATACAGAACACCAAATATATAGGACCAGAATTGAAGGGACCTTGGCATGTAATAATCAAAGCATTAAACATACTTAACAAGGGAAGAATTTTGAAGTCTGCAAGGAAAAATCACCAAGTAACATGTAATGTCATACTTATCAGAATTACACCTAACTCTCAATGGAGATACTAAAAGACATAATTGTCCTGACAGATGTGATGCTGTCTCTAGAATATCACAATTTTGAGACTAGACTAATATACTCAGCAAAACTCTCAATCATCATAGATGAAGAAAATAACACATTCCATAATAAAACCAAATTTAAGCAGTATCTATTTTCAAATCCAGCTATATAGAAGGTACTAGTAGGTGAATTTCAAACTACAGAATTTAACTGTATCCAAGAAAATATGAGCAATAAATAATCCCATACACAATAAACTCAAAATAAGGGAAACACACACACACACACATACACACACTAACCTACTACCACCACCACCAGCACCACCACCACCATCACCACAACTACCACAAAAAAAAACACAGTAACAACAATTAACAATCATTGGTCATTAATATCTCTCAACATTAACAGCTCAAATTCCTCCTAAAATGATACAGATTAAAAAATGTATTTGTGAAAACAAAAAACATCAGTCCTTCTGCTGAAACTTTCATCAACATTAAGAAGATACAACATCTCAAGATGAAGGGTTGGAAAAAGATATTCCAAATAATGGCTTAATAAACAAAATAGTGTAGCAGTGTTAATATCTGACAAAAGAAACTTGAAACCAAACTAAACAGAATAGATAGGAAAGAGTGGTACATTATAATAAAAGGGGGGACTATTCATCAATAGGATACTGCCATTGTTAACATTTATGTACCAAACACAGGGGTATACAAATTTGTATAAGAAATACTACTACAGTTTAAATCACATATCAACCCTCACAAACAGTAGTTCGAGACTTCAATACTTGACTCTGGCTAATAGACAGGTCATCCAGACCAAAACTAAACAGAGATACTGGACCTACCTGAAGGATAACAACCAAAGGAGCCTAGCAGATGCTTTCAGTACAAAACACAAAAGAACAGGTCTACTTCTCAGCAACTCAGTAATTTCTCCAGAATTAGCTATATAATTAAACACAAAGCAAATCCCATTAGTTATAAGAAAATTAAAACAATGTTCTGTATCCTATCTGACCACCAAGTGTTAAAATTGGATATTAACAAAAATTGAAACAATAGAAAACAAACAAACTCATGAAAATTGAAGAACACTTTACTAAAAGAAAAAAAATTAGTCAAGACAAAACTAAAAAAGAAATGAAAGACTTTCTAGAATTGACTGAAAATAAATGCACAATATAACCAAAAATAAATGCACAAAATAACCAAATTTATTGAATAAAATTAAGAGTTCTGAGGCAAATTCATAGCACTAAGTGCCTGCACAAAAGTGCTGAAGAGATTTTATGCTATCAACTTAAAAGCACAGCTTAAAGATCTAGAACAGAAGGAAGAAATACTGAAAATGAATAAATCTGTAGAAATATTAAAACAAAGGTCTGAAATCAATAAAATAGAAACAAACAAAAAGCAAATACAAAGAATTCATTCTTTGAGGAATTCAATCAGATAAAGAAAACTTCTGCATAATCAACTAAAAAATAGAGAGAGAATATCAAAATTAAGAAAATTCAAAATGAAAAGGTAACCAAAACAACAGACACCAAGAAAACACAAAGAGTCAAAAGGAGAAACTTTAAAATTCTGTAGTTCACCCTATTAGAAAGCTAAAAGAAATTATTAAGTTTCTAGATAAATGCAACTTACCAAAGTTACATCAAGATGAGAGAAACAGTTTTATCAGAAATATAATGCCCAGCGAAACAAAAGCAATAGTTAAAAGTTTCTCATCTGAGAAATAAATACACAAACAACAACAACAACAATGACCCTGGGCCAGTTAATTTTGGCACATAATTCTAGAAGCCTTTCAAAGACAATATTCTTCAAAATTTTCCACAAAGTAAAAGCAAAAAGACAACTACCAAATTCATTATTCAAAACCACAGTTATCCTGATAACCAAAGCATATAAACATTCAACAATAAAAGAGAATTACAGAACAATTTTCCATTTAAAGATAGATGCAATTTATTAATAAAATATATAGAAATCAAATACAAGAACACATCAAAAATATCTAACATATCTAACATGACCATGTAGATTTCATCTCAGAGGTGCATGGATGTTTCAATATATAGACAGTTATACACCAATATAACCTACCATATAAACAAACTAAAAAAATAAAAGCCATGTTACTATCTCATTAGATTTTGAAATGGCCTTAAAAATAAATCCAGCACCATACCATGATCAAAATTCTGGAGATACTATGGAACCAAGGGACATGTCTCAACCCAATAAAAGCAGTTTACAAGAGTCCCATTGCCAACATCAAAGTAAAGGGAGAAAAACTCACAGCAGTTCCACTAAAATCAGGAATGTGACCACATCTATCCAATAGGGTACCTGAACTCTACCCTAGAGTAATAAGAAGAATCAGATCAAAGTGATACAAACAGGACAAGAAGTCACAATATATTTGCAGATGGTTATAACACTATATATGTGTGATACTAACCTTTACACCAGGAAACTCCTACAGCTGATGCTTTTAACAAAACACTGCTCAGTTATGTTCCTTGCTGCTCTATTGATAATAGCCATCTGGATTACCACCAACAGATGAATAGACTAAAAAAATTTGTGAGAAATTTACACAATGGTATATGAGTCAGCTTTTCAAAAACCAGTAACATCATGAAATTTTCAGAATAATTTTCAACACCATACAATGATCAAAATCCTAGAGATATTATAGAAACAAGGGATATATCTCAACACGATAAAAGTAGTTTACAAGAGTCCTATTGCCATCAATGTAAAGGGAGAAAAACTCAACAGCAGTTCCACTAAAATCAGGAACGTGATTATATCTATTCAATAAAGTACCTGTACACTATAGAACTAGAAAAAAGCAAAGCTGAGTTAGGTTATCACAGACCTAGAAGAACAAACAAGATTGGCTTATATATGGATATTAGCTCTTAAGTCAATGAAAACCCAGCTACAATCCATACAACCACAGAGAATAGGAGTAGAGTAAAAGAGTAGAGAAAACAGATGAATCACCTTAGAAAAGTTAAATAGAAGATATGATTCTCTATTGGGGAGGCAGGAATGACAGTGTCAGCTGACAGGAAATATGGGAAGAGACAGTTAAAATTAAGGTACATTTGAAAGTTCAGATAGAAACCTAGTTCAGCAGAAATTTTCTACAATTGATACATCATGAAGGGTATCTAAATGATAGTGCCAAACAAAGGGGTTGATAGAGTCCTAACTGGTCATTACAGGCAACAAATGAAGTTTCCAGTGCCAGAATTGGGTTTGAGTTGTTGGCCAAAGTAGCGCCATGAAAATCCCCAAACAATCCATCCTGTTGTCAATACTGTATCTTGTTCTCCATACATTGACAGTAAGATGCCATTTATGAAGAGAGAAGCTACATGGCTCATTATATATAGATATATGAAATTGGCGCCTACCTAGTGTCCTCAACCCTAAATTCTAGGCTCTTTGGTATGGGAAGATATTCTGAACAAAAGAAAAGAAACATAAACAACCAGCCACATACCCTTTGATCTACAATGGTGTCCTGTGTGCAAGATATGCTAGAACAATGGTGGCCTAATGTTTGTGGGAGTAATCAACAAGTAATGGACTTGACTTAAGACCCACTGTACAAGATAGATGCCATACCTGTCACTGTTTGGGTGGTCAAGAACATGAGATTAAATGTTGCAGAGACCTCGTGTAAACCCAAAGCAAAATAATACTGCTCTAGAAAACAAATGAATAAACAAACACCTGTCTTCTAACGACATTCTGCTACACTTATAAATCAGTGCCTTGTTTAGCCATCATCAGAGACGGGAAACATCACAAGAGGTCCACGGCTAGACATTTTATAGATTGTGAGAGGCTTTGGAACACCCAGGCCTAAATGGGATATCTTCATCAAGTCTCTCCCCTGTGTTCAATGAAATCCACATAAGAAGCAGAAAAAATGTAAGAGCCATAGGGGTTCCAGGACAACTAGAAGCACGACACTCTAAAGCAGCATAATCCAAGCTCATAGTAACTCACAGAGACTGGAATATCACATACAGGACTTGCAAAGATTTGTACCAGGTTCTCTCCACACATATTTTTTGCTTTTTGTTTAGCCTTTTATACGAACCATAATGAGTGAGTGGATCTCTGATTCTTATGACTTCTCTGGTATTCTTCTTCTGTTAGTTTGTTTTGTCCAGTTTTAATGTAGTAGAGCTTTTTTTTATCTCATTATACATTATTTTGTAATAATTTTCAAAACACAAACAAACGAACAAACAAAAGACATGAAGGACAGCAATCATCATAATCCTTTCAGCAATATAACTGTATTGTTGTAACTGCCTTTGAGCAGGCGGTGCTTTCAAAAGACAATGTTAACTTACAACAATAGCACACACAAGCAAGCAAACAGCCTATGAGTATTTAAAACATGTTTACAAATCTAATCATAGACTGATTTTTACTGAGTAAGGTTTAGAAATGATATAAACAAAAATATTATGTTAGATTTGATAACACATGTGAAGAACATAATAGCTTTTAAATTATTTTCTCTACATGTAAAACACTGTATAAATATTTATAGATAGCTACATATTCTGTAACAAGTTTCAATTCATATAAATATACATTTTGTGTATTGTCAACAATCACTATTAAGAAACATTTTAAAGTTTTAAATTGCTGCAGTTAATATCTTTTCCCCACTATTATCTTGGATATAAATATGCATGCTTTATACTTAACCTAATTAGTGATTTTAGTTCTTCCTCCTCAAATATTTGCTATTATAGCATGATAGGAAGTATAGGGTTATTAAAAGTCCATATTAGCTTTATCAAGGATGTGTTACTGACACTTAAGTATTTAAACAGATTATCAAGACATATATCTTTAGTCAAAAACTTGAACATACCATGGGTGTTTCATGAAAAAATCCAGATACTTTAATATATTTTCTAAATGAAATGATTTGCAGGTAGATTCACTATTAATTTGAGGGAGACAATTGTTGATGTACTCATTTTTTACAGTTAAATCCACTTTGGTAATTTTTATTTAAAAAGATAGATATTAATGTAAGAGATTTGCTTTTTCTTTGTCAGTACGCTAGCAAATTTAATCCTTCACTGACATTAGAACTAGCTTTGTCTGAATTCCAGTATCTATTGAAGATCACCTGAAACATGCATGCAGCCTTGTACATCGAGAAATTTCTGGATTCTTGGACTCTATGTTCATAACCCACCATTTTTAGGTTATTGAACCAGAGCCTGTAAGTGATTCTATGTACAGAAATTCTCTTGCTATACATATAGAAAAAGAAATTCATTCTAAAGGTTTGGCTACTCTAACAAACTCTAATACAAAATGTTTATGTAATTTGTTTTAATTTCATATTGTCTATTCTCTTTAACTATCTGTAATATATAAAGCAACTCCTCCAAACTAATCTCCATGTTGAATATGATAGTGAATGGTAATGTGAAAATATTTTACTTTTAGTTACATTTTGACATTAAAATATTTTTGACTACATTTCTGTCTATACTGCCTTGAATCTTACCATTAAATTGTCAGGTGACAGAAATTAAAATTAGTGACTTTGTGGTTTATTACCGTTTAAATAATTCTTAAGAGTAAACACAAAAATCCTATAATTTTAAAACTATATTTTACTGTTATCTTAAAAATAGTTTTTAAAATAAATTTAATGATTTTCCTTATGTCAGTATCTAATAATAATTATTTTGAAAATATTCTAAAAATTCAGTTACTGTTTAAAGACTTTATGCTTAATTGCATAGTTCTGCAAATTTAAACGTGATTTGTGATATGACCATGAGAATATCGAGTTCAGTAATTGGTAACTAAATGTATGTTAAATATTAATCCGTATTTTGGAAGAATTATTACTTTTCCTAACCCTATTGTAAATTCTACAGAAAGAAACAGTAAAGAACTCTCTATTATAAACTTTCAGTGTGAAACCTACCTGTCTTGTCCACGAATGGGCTTGACATGCCAGCAGGTGTTGTTCACTCAGAGGATCTACAAACCATCTTTAGATGAGGTTTTTGTAGCATCTCTTTTGGGAGTATAAGTGATACCTAAAAATACTGAAATATATGTCAATAGGGTCCAAATGAGGAGGTGAAATACTGTTGTCAGAATTATAGTACAATGTTTTCAGCGGAGAAAAGTTTTCAATATCACACACACACACACACACACACACACACACACACATTCTGTGGCTACCCCTGGAAGTAAAGAATATTCCTACTCAATTCCTGGATTTTTTTCCGATCTTTAATCTAACTCAAACTCTTCGTTTAAAGAAATCCATAAAATTAAACTTTTAATGTGTGTGATAATGGCTTTAAAATACATAGCTTACATTTTAAAATACTAGAGGTATTATCATAAGGCCAAAATATGATCTCATCACCTAAATACCTAATTTCCTGTGAGAAAATGATTATTAATGAAGCATATTATCTCCAAGACTGAGAGCAGTAAATGAAAACACATGGTGGGAAGGAGAGAGTGAGAGAGCCAGGGGAGAGAGAGAGAACAGAGGTACTGAGGTAGAGAGGGCAAAAATGAGAGGAGAAGAGAAGGGGAGGGGAGGGGAGGGGAGAGAAGGGGAGGAGAAGGGACGGGAGGGAGGGAAGGGAAGGGGTAAAAAGAAAAAATTCAAAGAAAATTATTCAAAAACTGAAGTGGCAGATAACACTCTGAGGCCAGGGTCACATGAATCCAAGCAATGTGTTCTTTTCTCTTCTTATGACCTAGTTCATTTTGACCATGAAACAATATGTCTTTCCTGAGGCCTCATTACCTTTAAGGTCACTGAAAATAATAAACACTTTTATAAAATGAACACTGTAGAATTAAGTATGTAAATTTTTGTTCTTCATTTCTAAATTCATATTTTTAAAAAAGGCCTACCAGATGCAATGCTGGAAAGAAAATTTCTTCAAATAGGAATATGCAAAATACTGTGACTGAAACAGGATTTCAGACTCTCAGGAAATCTGTTGTTAGTGAGAAGTTTAAGTGCTTGTCCTGGTTGATTTTATTTTATTTTTTATTATTTTTAGTTTGCATGGGTGTGCGTGTGCATGTGCATGTGTGCGTGCGTGTGTGTGTGTGTGTGTGTGTGTGTGCATTAGTTCTTAGAAACTGCCTGGTATCTACAGGAATTGCTGGAACTTAAAGTATGATGCTTCTGATGTGCCCCAGGAAGCCTAAGTATCCCTCCCTTCTTAGCCCGTCTCAATGGCCTAGAGAGGATGAAACCTAATGTGGATACTCTGCAGGGACATTCAGAAGTCACTCTCCTGGGAAAAATGATGTCTTTCTTTGTCTGAATAACTTAAGCAAGATTCTTTTGGCAAATTGGGACTCCATGGCTTTATTTTCTTTAACTATTAAAATTTGAGTCGAAAAAATTATGATTCATGAGCAGCATCACTGCAGTGTTACTCACACTAAAATTCTGATGGGAAAATGTATTAGATCCTTTATTAACTTTAATAGATGTGATTAGCCTGTTGAGGCAACCACTACCATGATTCCTGGAATAAAAATTAGAGCAAATCCCATCATAAATCTATGATTAAAATCATATTGATGTAATAATTCTGTTTAGGATTAAAGAAATATACATGGAATGCAGAATACTATTTATGATTGTTTTATCTTTCAATGCAGTATTTAAATACATAAAAAGAGGCTTCTGTGATCATTTGATTTTAAATAGGTGAGTAAAATATTGCTTCATATTAAAACTTGGGTTAATACTATTGTTTGCCAAACTCTGAGTCATGTCTGATGAAACAAGGTATACAGCAATTAGGGTTATGTCATCAGTCTCAGGATAAACTAATCAGAAATGTACAGCTATATCTGGCATTCAAGATACCATGGGTTTCAAATATGGGTGGCATCTCCTTCTTTAGTCCTGGGAAAAGTACCTACTGTCTATTGATAAGCTCTCTATGTCACAAAGTAAATAAGGCTAAATAAATACAAGGAAATAAGCTATCTTTCCACCTGGTTACACACACATGCTGTAAGGTCTGAGACATGCCTGACTATCAGTTTCTTACCCAAATGAGAACTGACTCCTCTAACCCTTGTAAATTACCCTTTAAAACTACTATTGTGTCATCAAATCCTCAGAGCAAGCGACACGGGTCCCTGCTTCCTTTCCTCTCAGCACAAAACAAAATTACTTTTACTGAGAAACAGCTAAGCATCTTGAGAATCATTTGATATTCCCAAATTTCCTCTCATGTCATGGACATTCTCATGTGAGTGGGTTAATTTTGCACGACAAACATCACAGAGGACTAACATTTTCATACTCTAAAAAATAGAAAAAAAAGAGAAGTAAACCTAAAATATTTTTTTCTTTGATAGAATAGTTCATTAAAAGAGAAGGAAGTTTAGAAAAAGAAATAAAATATTGATTTAGTGCAATATGGGCTTTACCTATACAGGAGTAAAAACAAATGCCTAATGAGACAACTTCATTGGGATAGTAGGCAACCATGAAGTATACTGTCTCTTAATCATAATTTATGTTTTACTCTCTGACTGTCCTACAGGTTCTAGGTGGCAGTGTTTCTGAATTCACAAAATTCAAAGGCACATAGACTTAGTAACTTACATAGAGAACTTTGGGAAAGGTTATCTGTATGTTTACCTAAAAGTATGCACCAAAAATTTGAGCACATTTAACATACTGCATGAGATGTCCTTAAATAAAAATATCAAGACCTTATTCTAGAAAAAAAATCCAAACACTGTATGTAACAGTAAAATTTGAAAATAATGGAAAATTCATGATCAACAAAAACAATTCTTTGTCTCTCATTGGGAGACAAAATCTTTGCAGTCCTTTTCTGATATGAAAGATTTTAATCTTTCCCACCAAACCAATAAGATAACTAAAGGATAATATTTATACCTATAGCATTTGAGGTACAAGAATTAACATTTTAGAAAAACAACAAAATTCTAAAATTAATATGAAGTTAATAGATAATACATGTATTTTGAGGCTTTTTTTAAATTGTATTTTTCATTTAACTTTCTTTTTTGTTTTTTTAATTGTTTTATTAATTTACATTCCAAATGCTGCCAACATTCTGAGTCCCTGACCAAGAGTTATTTACCCCATCTCCTTTCATTTTTTCCTCTGAGAGGTGGTTCCCCTACCTCTCTCCTATCTTCCCACCCTCATCTCAATCCCTACCCCATAACCCCTTCCTTGGGTCATCAAGTCTATACAGGATTAGGCTCATCCTTACCTACTAAAGCCAGACAAGGCAGTCCTCTGCTACATATATTCCTCAGGCCACAGACCAGCCTATGTATGCGCTCTTTGGTTGTTGGCTTAGTCTTTAGGAGCTCCCAGGAGTCTGGGTTAGTTGATACTGTTGGTTTTCCTATGTGGTTGCCATCCTATTTAGCTCCTTCAATTTTCCCCCTAACACTTCTTTCTATACAGGCCCCTCCTTCAGTCTCTGCTCCACACTTCGTCCTTGTTTTTCCTCCTATGAGTATTTTATTACTCCTTCTAAGAAGGACCTAAGCACACCAACTTTGGTCTTCCTTCTTCTTGATCTTCATGTGGTCTGGGAGTTACATCTTGAGTATTTTGAGCTTTTGAGCTAATATCCACTTACCAGTGAGTGCATACCATGTGTGTTCTTTTGTGATTGGGATAACTCAGGAAGATATTTTCTAGTTCCATCCATTTGCCTAAGAATTTCATGAACTTATTTTTTTTAATAGCTGATACTCCATTGTATAAACATACCATATTTTCTCTATCCATACCTCTGTAGAGGGACATCTCAGTTGTTTCTAGCTTCTGGCTATTACAAATAAGGCTGCTATGAACTTAGTGGAGCATGTGCCCTTGTTATATGTTGGCGCATCTTTTCGGTATATGCCCAGGAATGGTATAGCTGGGTCCTCAGGTAATACTATGTCCAATTTTCTGAGGGACCTTCAGACTGATTTCCAGAGTGGTTGTACCAGCTTACAATCCCACCAATAAAGGAGGACTGTTCTTCTTTCTCCACATCCTCATCAGTGTCTGCTATCACCTGAGTTTCATTGTCAGAGATATATTTGTAATTTAGCCACAGTTCTCTATGATGTTTATGTTAACAAGAGTAAAAGTTGGGATAGGACATGGATTTTAAACCAATGTTACTGCGTAGGTTAAGGCTCTTTTGACTGTCATGTTTAAATTAGTTTCATTTCTTGTACAGTATTTAATGTAAATTGTATTGATTGTATACTTTCTAATTGTGTTAGTGTGTTGAAACCTAACATGTATGTTATGGTGGTCTATCAACCAGTTTTTGTTTTATTGCCGTGAGTATTACAGTACCTTGGTATTCTGAAAACAGCTTCCAAGTACTGGAAGAAAGAAGTCAGGCTTTCAGCAGAAACAAGAAGGTAGTGTGCTTGATTATTGCTGGTATAACAGTTTTAATTACATTAATAGCTAGCACGACTGCTTCTGCAATTGCTTTGACACAAGAAGTTAAGACAGCTAGTTTTGTTAATCATTTAGCAAAATGTTACTAATGTGTTAAGTATACAAAAGGATTTTGATAGGTATTTGGAACAATGGATTGATGCTCTTTATCATATTCAAATTATTGGAAGGAAGTTCAGAGTTTAAGAGTAAGGAGTCATCACAAGTGTCATGCCAAATACTAATGGATTTCTGTTACTTCTAAAATTTACAATGATAGTCATTATAATTAGTAAAAAAGTTTAAAGGTACTTGCTGAGTATTTGGCATAATTCTAACCTCTTTGGATGTTTTAACTTTGTATAGTGAGATTATGCAAAATTTAAAGAATGCTGCTCTGCTGAGCGTTGATGCTGAAGATAATGCTGATAAAATTATCCATCGCTTAAAATCAGTATTTTCATTTTGTTTAAGTTTCAAGAATGGCATATATAGCTTGATTATGCTAGCACTTTTTGCCCTGGGAATAATTATATTCCTGCCCATTGTGTTAAAGCTTGTCTTTAATAACATCAACATGTTGGCAGCCAGACTACATGGCTTGAAACTGAAAATAGACCCCCAGACAGAGTTATTCAGACTTACTAATTTAACAGTCTGGCAAGCCAATAACAGGTAAGATTCTGCACAGAGCCTTACCATCCTAAGACATATGTGCTTTACTTTTGAAAATGCATATTCCATGACAGGAAAGGAAGGCATTCTGCTCAGAATGAGCTAAGACAGGCTCAGTCTTGACTATGAAATAGAAAAGGGAAAATGTGTAAAGCTTTTGGGGCTGCTTTGCAAGAATCTGACATTGGATAAGGGCAATGAAATGGGCTTCAGATAGGAATCTGACATTAGGCTAGAACAAAGAAGTAATTTCAGGCAGGAATCTATTTATTAGGCTAGAACAAAAAGGTAGGCTTCTGACATGAAAATGACTGTTGACTAGGACAGAGAAGTAGGCTTGAATATTTTGGTCATCCTGATAAGCCCTTAGAAACAATGATCATAGGACTTTGTTTATTGCCTTGCTTGTTTTTTGCTTGCTTGTTTATTATCTTGCTTGTTCCTTGATTATTTCCATCTATTGTATTGCTAGTTCCTCAACCTAGAACTGATATTAATACTTGCATATAATTAAAATTGTATAAAAGCTGATTGAGAAAAAAAGAATGAAATAATCTAGACCAAATGCAAATGAAGGAAAGTCAGAATACATGCCCCCATATACACCCTCTAGATAGTAAAACTATAGGTAAATGAGACATCTATTTAGATTTCTTCATTCTCCAAAGTGTAATTTATTTTATCCTTGTCAGAATTGGCAAAATAAAAAACACAGGTGACATTTCACTCTGGAGAGAATATGGAACAGGAGCATTCTTCCATTGCTGGTGAGAATGCAAACTTGTACAGCTCTATGATAATCAAAATAATTATTGTAGTTCTTCAGAAAATTGGAAATTAATCTACCTCCAGATACAGCCATATCACTCTTGAGAATATATTTAGAGGATATTCCATCCTACAGCAAGGACACTCGCTCAGCTATATTCACTGTGACTTTTTTCATAATATTTAGAAATTGAAAACAACATAGATGTCTGTCATCTAATAAATGGATAAGGAAAATGTGGTGCAGTTGTACAATAGAGTACTAACCAGCTGTTAAAAAAAGACATCATGAAATTTTCAGGCAAATAGAGGACACTAAAAACCATTATCCTGTGTCAAGCAACGCAAATCCATAAAAACAAATACAGTTGTACTCACTTTTGAGAGAATGTTAGGTTTTAAGTAAATGATCAGCAAGCTACAATCAACAGGCTCAGACAGCTTAGGTAAAGAGGAACATTCTAGGGAGCATGCAAATATTTCCCTGGAATGAGACAGTAGAATAAATTTTGTGTGCAGATTGGAGCCTGGATGGTATGGAAGCAGGAATGTTCAGTTGAGGGGGCTGGCACAGAGGAAGACAGTATGGGGTGAGACAGCTGGAGATTGAGGGGAGTTGTGAGGTTGTGGAAACCCAGTAGAGTGGACACATCCTGTAATTTATGAGGGTTACCATAGTGAAGACTTCTTGTAAGGAGCATATAGAGCCTAAACTATTCATATTTTGTAGCCAGGTAAGAGTTCCAGTGGTAGGATTCAGGTGCACTCCGTAAAGTTGTATAGGAAAGGGTCCCATGGAGATTTGCAAACAACCCAATCTGATGCTAGGACCAAGAGTTGCTTTTGGAAAACTGAGAGCAGTAGCCCTATTGCTCAGATCAAAATCCACATATATCATTGAATATAAAGAATTGGAGCTGATGTCTTCATGGTACTTTCACTTCTATGTTCTAGCTTCTTTGGTGCAGAAAGACACTCTGTAGGATACTGAAAAAAGAACTGGACACCAATTTAGGCACAGAATCTTCAACCTACAATCTGTCCTGCCTGCAAGACGTTGGAGGAAATGGTGGTGCAGAACTTCTAGGAGTGGCCAACCAACTTCTGGTTTTAATTAAGGCCTATGCCATGAGAGGGAGCCAAAGGTCTATACTGTCTGGATGGTCAGGAACTGGAGACTATATGGCCCAGAGACCTAGGGTAGAATCAATCATGAATTGGGAAAATAAAATATCCATGAAATGCTTCCTAGTGATATTTTGCTATACACACTGATAGGTATCTTGTCCAGTTGTCATCATCAGGGATGCTCCCTTCAGCATGCAAACATTATGCAGCATCTAACTTGGAGCTTGCCATAGAATCCTTCCCCTGAAATCTCAACAAACCCAGTGGAAGGAGTAATGGAAAGACTGTTAAAGTCAGAAGACATGGAGGACATCAGGGTAACACGGCCCAGTGAATCAACTAAGCAGGGCTCATATGGGTTCATAGAAGCAGCAAGCTCAGCGCCTGTAGCAGGCCCTTTGCCTGTATATTATGGCTTTTAGCATGGTGTTTTTGTAGAACTTCAAACAATTGGAGAAGCTGAATCTTTGACTCTTTTGCCTGCTCTTAGGATCCTTTTACTCTGTGTGAACTGCCTTGTTCTGTCTCAATATGAGGTCTTTTCCCTTTCCTTACTGTATCTTATTTTGTAGTGCTTGCTTGACTCTTGGTGGTGTGAATCTAGAGAGGCAGTGGATGGAGAGACGGTGTAGTGGTAATCTGGGAGGAGTGAGGAAGTGAGAACTGTGGAAAAGATGTACTGTGTGAGGAAAAACAAATCTGTTTTCAACCAAAATTTCTTAGGTCAAATTTCAGTACACTGGTATGTAATTAGAATGCAGTTCTCTGTTTGAAATAAAGGTGGTAGAAGATACTACTTATATTCATCCTTTTATACTGGGAGAAGTAGAATACAGGGATAACCTTGTAGTATCTTAATGTGGCCTGAAAATGAGCCTTTATTATAAGAGAATACTCTGTCTATCAACTGCTTGAATCAGAAGAGACTCTCCATAAAAGCAATGAAACAGTACGCTAAAGCTTAGATTATGCATTTTTAGCTTAAGAGAGTAGATATGCTGAGTGCGAGTGCTATAGAAGTGAGAAACTGAGTCATGTTCTTACTTAAACTTCCTTGAAATAAAGATTATACATTTTTAATATATAAATTTTATGAACCATGCTTGTCAAAATACTATACCACATTTACTTAAACAAAATTATTATGGTTTGTAGTTTAAAATATACTAGTTTGGAATTGCAAATTTATTTCAAAACATATGACTGTCTACCTTAATTGTCTTATGTTGTATTTTCATAATTCATGAAGCAATCTTGCTTATACTTCTTGACTTCCAGGGTATTATTAACACATGATGGCTTATTTTCAACAAGAAAACTGTTAACTCTAGTTATCATGGAAATTTTACCATATTAAGAACTTAATACTCAGACATAAAACTGTAAATAATACATTAAAAGTCATCAAATCACATACAAAAATAATGAAATGTATTTTTTAAAGGATAGATTTTAGTTTTTCATAATGTGTAGAATATGTAATATGCTCTTTTATCACTTATTTTAATGAGAACATATTTCAGATAATTAGTGGATAGCAATGATAGCATTTCTGCTTTAATCAAAGTTCTCATTACTCTTTTATTATAACTATGGATTTTATCAATACTATTATAGCAGTAATGTATATAAAGTCTCAAAGAAATATTGACTAAGCCTATAAGCTATAAATTTGGAAAAGAACCTTCCAGCATTTAAATATATAAATATACTTTGAAAAGAGGGAGTTAAATAAAAAAAAATCAATGTAACTCTTTCCCTGTCTTAAGGCTGTGCACAGAGGACTTACATGACATTGAAATAAGAGAAGCTCTCATGATATATGAAGAATACTTACCATTAAATGTATTGCTCACTAAATTATTTCACTCTCATAAAAAGACAAAGCTTGTAAAATATATTTTGAAAATGATTTATATGATTTACAAGATTTGCAACTATATGGCGATGGATGCATTCAATATAAAACCATATATAAAATAGTATCACTTTTAACCACACACATTATTACTCAGCTTAATTTTAATTCATAGGTAGTGTGACACTTCTAGATATGTTGAATTCAGAATTAAGCCATATATCATATTACAGATGTAAAATGGTATTTTTCACAAGAAATCATAACTTATATGTAGATTTATTTCCTGATGAATGGAGAGCACACATTATTATGCATAATTTCTATATTGTCTGCAATTGGATTATTAAATTTTAACTTAGTATAATTCTACTTTATGGTTAGAGTAAAATATAATTCTGTCACTCCGTAGGAAAAATTAAACATCTGATGTCATTTATGGTACATTTCAGAATGGATTGAATTGCATATTCATATAAAATCTCAGCTCTATCTATATTCATATTACAGTATAGATCCTTTTCCTGTTTATATCAATTTTCCATTAAATGAGCAGATAGTACCATATCCAGTTACATTTTAACTACTGATTTCAAAGCAGTATTTTTATTTTTTATGGTACACAGAAATAGTCAATGTTCCTTGAACTAATTGTACTTTTATATATTAACTGAGTTTTATATAGTGCACAATTAGCATAAAATTAGTTAACTGCATCAAAAGAACTACAGCGTAGCCTCTGTTCCCTAAGAATATTCAAGAATGAAATTGAACTCTCATGAGCTCCTAAATTAAAGTTATGTTCTTCAGAGATTTGTGCTTCTGTAGTTTTGAAAATGAATTAAAAGCAACCTAAGTAATTTAGCAGTGGACATCATTTTTTTAATATAAATTATTTCTGTCTACAATTCTGATCCTCAGAACATCTTCTCAGCATTAGGACAATACTGACAAATTTTCTTCAACATTAAATGATTTATTCCTTTGCTTTTGAGGACAACACTTCTACCCCACCTACTTCCTTCTCACTGCTATATGCTATTTCTATCTTCAAAGGATATGTCATAGAAAGATTGTACCTCTTTTTGATTTTCTAATTCTAGATAAGACAATTATGAGAATCAAAGATTGTATCAACTCTAAACCAAAAAATTAAACTTTCTTATTTATTTTATTTTATTTTATTTTTTGTTGTTTTTTTTTCCGAGACAGGGTTTCTCTGTGTAGCTGTCCTGGAACTCACTCTGTAGACCAGGCAGGCTCAAACTCAGAAATCCACCTGCCTCTACCTCCCAAGTGCTGGGATTAAAGGCATGTGCCACCACCGCCCGGCTAGACTTTCTAAAAAATAATCACAACTCTGTCTGTGGAGTCCCTCCTCCCACATTCATAGGTTCTGAAGATTAGGGTTGAATCAACTTTGATATGGGGTATTTTATCTCCTGCTACAGAGAAAGGCTATGAGGGTTTGTTTTAACTAGATGATTCCATTGGTCACTTATAAACCTCTGCTGTGCTAGCACGATAATTAGGTGTTTATCTCATTTTCTCAAAAATTTAATGAGCACTGTGCTTACATAATCTCCCTCCACCTCCACGTTCTCTGCCCAATTCTTCTTTGACCCTTTTTCCTCTCAAATACATGATCTCTTCTTCTATAATACTTACTTCTCTCTCTCTCTCTCTCTCTCTCTCTCTCTCTCTCTCTCTCTCTCTC
>NW_021604564.1:30506975-30509025 GCF_004785775.1 Grammomys surdaster | reverse complement strand
GTAGAGAGAGAGAGAGAGAGAGAGAGAGAGAGAGAGAGAGAGAGAGAGAGAGAGAGAGAGAGAGAGAGAGAGAGAGAACATCATCCTGTAATTAAGGAGAATCCAAGTAGACCTCCGCAATAATGAGTCCTGGTGCATGAAAAGGTGAGGCAGGCATTTTAGAAATTCGATGGAAGGTAATATGATGTACAGTTCAGTGATATAATTGATAGCTGAGAGGAAGTCCCAGGGCAGGGGGAATTAATGAAACCTTTAGAACATAGAAAATATTAGAAAAATATTTTTTTTTTCTGAGAAGTTAGAAGGAATATTACTCTGCCAAGATTTTGTTTGTATAGTTATGGCCTTCTTAAATTTTAAAGAGTATGCAAGTTAGTTAAAACAGAATTTGGAAATGGGGGAGGCTATATTGAACATACAACCTAAGACTAGATAGCCCAGAGACCTAGGCTAAAACCAAATAATACAAATAAAACAAACAAATAAACAAAACATCAAGTAGTGAAAATATGACTCCTAATGATATTCCACTACACTCATAGATCAGGGCTTTCCTCCTGAAGCAAATGGGAACAAATATAGAGAGATGTTATTCAGAGCGTGAAAGACCTTGGAATACTCAGCACTAAATGGAATATCTCTATCAAATACATCCCCTAAGGACTCAAGGAACTCCATGGAAGAGGAGGCAGAAAGAGCAAAAGAGCAAGAGGGAATAGAGCACACCAAGAAACAAGACTATCTAAATCAACATGAGCAAAGCTAATAAATACTCAGAGACTTATGCAGCATGAATAGGGCCTGGATGGGACTAGATCAGGTCTCTGTGCATATATTATGGGTCTCCAGTTTAATATTTTTCTGTGGCTCCTAAGTATGTGAAGTAGTGAGTCTTTGGTTTTAGTCTCTTCTCTTCTACTTTTCTCCTTCTGATATCTCGATTATCCAACTTTAGTGTGACAGATTTTGTTTTATCTTATTATATTCTATTTTCTTATGTATTTTTAAATAAATAAATATGTAAGAACCTGACCAAAAGGGTAAAGATTATCAACTGAACTGTCACTTATTCCTGGTGGGAGAAGAAAAATGAGTTTTCTCCAATAGAGTGATACTGGATATATCAACTTCTCCAGGACAGGTCTCATGTTCAGGAATAACTAATGGATTCAACAGTTTATTTCTGGGCTTTCATTTAATCATAGTTTTCTTTGCGTGTTGTTCTCATTGTTTTCATGATTTGAGGGGTTTTGTTATGTTAAATTTTCATTGATCTTTTGAGAAAGTACTTAAGGATGAGTGAGTAGTGAGGGGGAGAGGGTGCAGAAGGACTTGAGGGAAGGAAATAATATAATAGCAATATAGTTAAATTTTAAATATTATTCAAATAATAAAAATGATAAAAATAAAGGAAGGGAGCAAAGAAGGACAAAGAGTTCTTTGAGGTTGAATATATCCATTTTAAGTATAGACTGCAAGTTGAAAATTTTATAACCACAAATTCATGTTATCCACTTCAGCTCAGGAGTTTTCTTTATTCCATATTTTCTACTCAGTGCTGGTGCTGTATCATTGGAATGAAAATTATAAACCAAACAACCATTCAAAAAATATCTCCTTCATTTATTTATCTATCTATCTATTTATTTATTTATTTATTTATTTATCTTTCATTGGATATTTTCTTTATTTACATATCAAATGTTATCTCCTTTCCCAGAACCCCCCTATTCCATCCCCTTCTCCCTGCTTTTATGATATCATTCTTATTCCTAATAATTATAGCTGTCTCCTGAGAATCTCTGCCAGAGCCTGACAAATACAGAGGCAGATGCTCCCAGCCAACCATTGGACTGAGAATGGGAACCCAGTGGAAGAATTAGAGAAAGGATTGAAGGTGCAGAAGTGATTTGCAGCCCTATAGGAAGAACAACAATATCAACCAACCAGACACGGGGCGGGGTGGGGCGGGGCGGGGCAGGGCAGGGCAGGGCAGGGCAAAGGAGAAAGGAAAGGAGAAAGGAAAGGAGAAAGGAAAGGAGAAAGGAAA
>NW_021604564.1:30461704-30506965 GCF_004785775.1 Grammomys surdaster | reverse complement strand
GAGAAAGGAAAGGAGAAAGGAAAGGAGAAAGGAAAGGAGAAAGGAAAAAGAAAAGGAAAAAGGAAAGGAAAAAGGAAAGGAAAAAGGAAAGGAAAGGAAAAAGGAAAGGAAAAAGGAAAGGAAAGGAAAAAGGAAAGGAAAAAGGAAAAGGAAAATGGAAAGGAAAGGAAAGAAAAGGAAAAAGGAAAGGAAAAAGAAAGGAAAGGAAAAGGAGAGGAAAGGAAAGGAAAAGGAAAGGAAAAGGAAAGGAAAAGGAAAGGAAAGGAGAGGAAAGGAAAGGAAAGGAAAAAGGAAAGGAAAAAGGAAAGAAAAGAAAATCTCTTCTCTATACTATCTTTTATTTAAAATTTATGTCTTTATTATGAGACTATGACTAACTATTCTCTTTCATAGACCAGTTGATAGTATTCGGATTTTATATAATGTATCTATGATTCCCCAAGTCTCATTTATATGTTTTCTGTTACATGCCTTTTGAGGTGTAGTGTCCTCTAAAACATTTTTCTATACTTTATAAACATTTTCCTTAATGCAAGGAATATTCTTTATCATTTCATGTTCTTAGAATTATTTTTAACTGACTAGAGGATGACTCATGTGGTATTTCGTCTTACTAAGAAAATTCTGTATACCAAGATTTATAGCTTTAAATATCACCTTGATTCATGAACTAAAATTATTGAACGTTTTAATTTAATATTTCTGATGTCTATTCTTCATTATATCCTTACACTCTAAACATTTTCAGTAAAATTTGTGAAAGTAAATCTGCATTTTTAATTTAAAATTGTTATCTCTGGCAATAAATTTTAACACTATTTTAGAATAGAGATTCTTACAACTAGTATATTTCATATTATTTTGAAACACATTGATTTCTCTTCTTGAAAGAATAAAAAATGTAATTCAAGACCCTGAATGGGAGCTACAGCACAATGTGGGTAGGAAGCATTCTTCCTATTGAATTCACCTTACTGTAAATGTTTTGCTTTTTCCAACCTCTGTGTTTTCAATTTAATTTTCATATAACTTGTTCATTCAAAACCTATAAAATATTACAATATATGCTAATAATACGCAATTTGAACTATCATAAACTACCCTAGTATATTTCCCAGATTTTATCTATCTCTGCATCAAGCAGGAAAGATCAAACATTGCTTCTTCCTACAAGCATGTCATCATTTATAAGATAAGGTGAAGAACTAGTACATTTGTATTCTAACTATCTCGAGTTTCGTGAAACCTAAAAATACAGAGCACTATTAGGAAGTAAATATAAACATTGGAAACAAAAATTATATTACAGATATATACATACATTAACAATTTAGAATGCATGTTTCTTCTTTTAACCTTTAAGTCTTTTTATTTATTTCTTAATGACACATAGATATGTGTGGACATGTATTTGTCTGTGTATGTGTCTGCAGACAGCAAAACTGTCAAATTTCCTGTGATACATCTGATATGGGTGCTTGGAATTGAATCAAATTGGGGTCCTTGGGAAAAAAAATCCAATACTCTTTATCTGGTCATTAACTTTAAGGATTTAAAGCTATGGCTATAATATTTGGGACCTCTAAAATTCTGGAAAATTTTAATTTTGAGGTCAAGAAGGTAGCAGGATAGTCAGAAGTAAGACAAAACTAAACTCAGAATCTTTTTTTTAATTTATAAAATATTCTATAAAAATCTAAAAAAATGACTGTATTTTTATGCAAGTATAAAAAAATACATATCCAGCTGATATTTTAAATGAAACAAAAATATGAACAATATCAACGTTTAGTAGTTACATGGAGGAAGAACTTGATGGAAGGCTCTGGTATAAAAGATATTTAGATTGTACCACAATTTAGAAAATTTACAAAATAATCTCTTGTTCATCTTTTTATTGATTCTTTGTGAGCTTCATATCATGCACCCTAGCCCCATAGAATGCATTATTCAAATTGTTCTCATGTAAAATTATTGTGACACAATAATACTTTTAGCTTAAATCACTATAAATATTTACATAATTAATATGTATCAATGGCAAGAGTTTTATCAGACTATAAGCTGCTTATTAAAATATAATTGTATAAAGAGATTTATACAGGCTTATGTTGAAACAGGTTAAGCTGGCTAGATTGAGTTGCATATTATACAGACTAAGATAATTAATTTAGAATGTCCATTGATTTTGTTTAAATTTAGTAATTTTTGGTACTAATTTATTTATTAAACAACTCACAAATTTGATTAGGAAAAATACATCATGAATGTTAGAAAATAGAGAATGTAGCATGAAAATGATATTTCACATATCAAGACCTTGGAATTGAGCTGAATAGTGGTATTTAGCTGGATTCTAGCCTGCTCTGAAGGTTCATGAGTATATGTCATCTGATACTTGATAGTCACATGTAGATCAGTGTCTGGTGTGTTCTGCCTCAATCTCTACTGAGCTAGAGAATCAGCATTTACTGTCTCTTATTGCTGACATTTCAGTTATGCTCTCAGGGATATGTGTGATCCATGATAGACAGCATGCAATGACACTTGACTTTCCATACTCCATTAGTCAAGCAAGACCTTCCTTATAATGGACTTCTGTTAAAGGAATGAAGAAACTCTCCTTGTTGAGGAAATACCTGTATTCAGAGGGAAAATGTAAAAGGCATCCTTGGGACAGATTTCACTGTATTTAGGCGTAGAAAAGCATGTCCACCCAATTCTCTAAACTCTGTTCCAGAAATACTGCAATTTTATAAATTTATTTAAGTTTTAAGTGTACAGTTACCAGTATACTAACTATAGTCATTGTGTCTTCACTTAATAAATATCCCACAGTAAAAGCTAATGCAATTATATTTTTAAATATTCATTGCATGAAATCTGTATATATTGAACTTTAAAAGATTGTTACAGTTTCCAGTTATGTCTGACATTTTGTTGCAATTGAGTCTTTCAGACCTAAGTGCTAAAGTTTTAAGAACTAGGATTTAAAATTTTATTTATTTATTTATTTTAGTTTGTAATAATGTTAGTACATTTCAAATCAAGAATAAAAGTATAAATGTTTATATTTTTGTACCCTAAGTCTGAAAATACTTTGAGCAGACATATCAGTTGATAATGTATTTAACATCACTATGTTGCTATGAAAACAATTAACTTCTTGCTTCTGAAATCAATTGTTTAACTGCATTTGCTGTTTAGCTTTCAGGCTCAGTGAAAAAAATGTTTTCAAATAGTAGTTGGCCCAATAATTTCTATTGTTTTATATTTTTCAAACAAATATGAGTTCATATATTTATTTAGTTTATATTTCTGATCAGTAAAGTAAAACAAAACATTAATTGAATTATAGTTCTTCATTCATAAATTATATAAAAAATAACATACCACAAGCAATTCATTTTGGAAAATATTGATATTTATTTTATATCAGAGATCTGCTGTGACATAGTAATAACCAGAGGCGTCTATTCTGAGTACTGGCATCATATTGTGCTGTGAAACACCATTAACACATAATTGTTAAATATGAATATCTTCTATAAAAATCCCATAATTGATTCCTTAAATAAAAACAAATTGACCAATAGTTTTTTATCTTTTCTTATTTTAAAGAATGCTATATTTACTGTTAAAAATTATGTTTATGTTTGTTTTCTTTTGTTGAAAATAGATCTTTTTCATATAGTATATTATGACTCCATCCAGAATTATGAAATACATTCAAAATTTTATTTATTTATTTATTTATTTATTTATTTATTTATTTTTAGTTTGTGATAATGTTGGTACATTTCAAATCAAGAGCCAAACTATAAGGGTTTATAATTTCTTTTATACTTTAAATCTGAAAATATTTTGACCAGAAATATCAATTGATAATGAGTATCATTATAGTTTCTGTGAAAACTACTTCAATTACTTCAGTTTTCTCTTCAAATCTAATAAGCATTCACAAAATTTATTGTCTTTAGTCAATATTTCCAGTATCTACTAATCTCATAATTCTACATGTAGATGATATAGAATTCCAATGCTGTTTTGAAATTTCTAGTTCTTCAAGCTTCTATGTCAGAACGTATATTTTAATGAGATTTACACATATATTCAAAAATGATGACTACAGAAGAAATCACAAATAAAAAGAACAAATATTAATTAGAAAATAAATGATAAATATATATCACTGCATTGTTCCAGCATCTTTGGTATTAACCACATAAAATAACTTCCTTTTTTTTTCTCCTCTTGGGGACATCAATGGATTTTATATATTGTACAAAGTTGATTATATACACAAAATAAATTTAGTTTTATGATTGGATATATAACACTCACATACAATAATGAATTCAATTTCTAATCTCCAACAACAGTTAATATAATGGTGAGTGGCAGACAGTGTTTTGCATTTACAAATAAACATATTGAAGTGGTCATTGAAGTGGTTAGAATATATTCCTACCCATCTACCCCAGTAGAATTATGAAAGTCCTGAACAACTGATAATTTCATTAGCTGCAGTCAGAGCTAACTGGCTAACAAAGTCAAAAGTCAGAGGGCATGTCTAATGCTTTCTTTTGCTGCTTTGAAGATAACGGCAACATAGGTAGTCTGTATGAAGTCCTCGAGAAGAAAATAAATGGATATCACCAAACTCCTCAGCTTGGAGAGTACTTTGGAAAAGAATGAAGATGTAGTGCTTTGCTTGTCTCAATTTTAGCCCTGTGAGGCTTTCAGATTTCTTTTTAGAAAAGCAGCTTCTCACGTTGCTTTTCTGACCTGTACATCTTGTCAGATAATTAATGAGTATTGTTTTAGACCATGAAGATGAAATGATATATGGGAACAAGAGAAAATTAGTGCAAATTGATTCATTGCAACATGTTTTTTCCTGTACATAATTCACTTATCTGATCGATAACCTAACACTCCTTGGCATTACTGTAGTTGCACACAGCAGGCTTAGTGAGCATGCACGGTCCTCTCATTCATTTGTCCTTAGGAATGGTGCCTCTCCAAATTCAAAACTCACATAGTTGGGATTGAACATAAGACGCCTTCTCTAACTAAACAGAGAAGGGGGAGATGCCAGAAGCCAGGACCCTCGCCCTTACCCTTACCCCCTACCTTTCCCCACCTGCACAATGTCCTCTGAAGCTTGGCAACTGCAAGATCCTGCTTAGCAACTGCAGATAGACTCAAAGCAGAGTACCATGTCTTCTTAAGAATAGCAGGGAGACCATAACTCAAGCAGTGTACCATATCTTCTGAAGAACTGCAGGTAGATCATAATTCAAGGCAGTGTACCATATAGACCATGACATGTTTCAAGGCACAGGCCAAGAAGATTTTGTACTTTTCCACCACCTGGACCCTCTTACCCCCTCCCCTTGTAAAACATGCTATAAAAAAAAAAGCATTTCATGTTCAAAAAAAAAAAGAAATTAAAAAAAAAAAAAAAAGGAATGGTGCCTCTATTGACATCGACAGTTCCTCATCCATTGCCAAGCAGTGTTTCTTTGGTAGAATTGTAAGGAAGCACCAGATATCAGATTTTTGTTCTACTGAAATTTATATTTGCTGGCTTTCAGAAAGTTGTACAAAGCTTAATTGTCCTATTTTTGCATCAATTGCTTCTTTCTTCATATCTTTGACATAATCAACTCTGTTTCTTCATCTCTTTATTTTATTATGGCTTTTATATTTATATTTGAACCTGGTTTTGAACTTAACTCTAATATTCTGATTCAAAAGTTGTCACTACATTGTCACCATGTAAATAATCTTTTAAAATATACTAGTTTTGATATTTAATTGCTCATAATTCACAGAAAATAAGTTAATATATGTGAATATTAATTTTAAATGAGGTAAGTTTATCTTCTACAATTTAAGTGATTTATAGTGTATACACAAATATATACATTTTTTTCATTATGAGGTTGATGTCATCAGAACAAGTTGCAATAATTATTAGTTTTACACATATTTATAATTCCATAAAATCACATGAACATATGTTCATAAATATGTTTTATGCATGTTTTATGTCTTGAATGAAATATTAATTCTGTTTTCAATTCAAAGACATTGTTATGCTTAAATTTTCATATGCATTTTAAATAGCTTAATATATATTGTCAATTTCATAAAGCATTTCTACTTTTACCATAACATCTTTAGTCTGTATATATGCCTTTAATAACATATATACATACATATTATTTGTATACATATACTTACATATATAAATCAAAAAAATTTTCTATAACGTGCTGTTTCTAAGTAAAAGAATTTGATAAAAATTTTGATGGAACTATCTTCTCCCATCAATTATAACACTGTACAATAATCTCTCTTGTATTTATTTTCCACATTTGTAGATAGTTTTAATTTCACTTAGTAATATTTTTCTACTTTGTCCTATTCTCACCTGCACCCCAGAAATTCCTTTATGACCATAGTTTATCATCTTGAAATATATCCAATTAGGCCACTTGGTGAGACTTTGTTGTTGGAACCTACCTTGAATTTTGAACATCACTGTATGCTTGTAAGTCTGATTACTATCAATCAAACTCTATTTCATGGCGCCATGAAAGACAACCCATTATCTCAGTGTTTCATGCTGATGCTGCATTCTTGTCTCACTGTCAGATGAATGATCTTTCTTGCAAACTCTCTGTCCAGTTTGACTGTTTTACATCTCTTTCTCCTTTTGGCAGCTGCCTATGATCATGGATGCTCACCTTTCTTAGTGGTATTTTGGTAAGCTAAGAAATGCTTTATTTGTGCCAGTCATCTGAATTCATTATACAAAATACTTCACTATGGCCAGTTCATATAATTTCTGAGCATTTCACAATTAACCCCTTTGAGACAGTGTGTCCTGGAACTACATTTTGGTAATAACATTAATTTTTCCTATAAAGGTTTTTGGTTTTTGTTTTGTTTATTCTTTTTTCTACCTGATACTAAGACTCCATGGATGCTACTGATATGATGAAATTCTCCCTTTCCTTCTGCATTGTGCATTCTTAATGTCCTTCTGAAGGCCACCAAGACTCTCATTAATGCTTTTAATCTTGCCTCCCTGTTCGTCTTGCTTTCTCCATTACTTAGTCATCTTTATTGCATTCTGAATAATTAACTTAGACTGCATAATTTGCTAAATAGCCTATTCATCACTATTCCTAATTTTATTGTTGTTTTAAAGAGTCAATACATCATTCTCAGTGCTTGGTTTTACACTTAGTTTAGTGTGAGCGTATTGTACTCTTGTGTTTGCACTTGCATCAGAAGTCCAGAGTGTAGTGTGAAGTGTTGCTCCTTCAGTGCTCTCTAACATTTTTGTTTGTTTGTTTATGATTTGTTTTCTTTTGAAACAAGATTTCTCTTTGCCTTTGAGATCACCTCTGAGGATCAGTCAAACTGGTCAGAAAGTGGTAAGAATCTGTTTACTTTGCCACTCTGAACCCTGCAACTGTATAACTGGAGTTGTGAGGGGTATTCTACATCCATATATTCCTTCCTCTCCTCTCTCTCACACTCCCTCTCTCTCTCTCTCCTCCTTCCATCCCCCTCTCTTTCCCTCTCCTCATCCCCTCAACTTCCCCCTTCCATCTCTATCTCTCTCTTTCAGTTTGTGTGTGTGTGTGTGTGTGCCATCCTCAGGAGGCAGGATTCAATAGTCATCTTTTTAGATATTAAAACAAAAACCTATTTAATCAGATTCATTTTGTAGTCAATGACAAAATTATTAATTTAATTTTATACCTAGGTTTAATTACTGTATATGTTTCATCATGAAAATGATTCTTTTTAAAGGTAGTATGTAATTCTCAATTTTTCTATATTTTGAGTTAAATTTGCTAATATTTCATTTCTGGACATTTTAATTCTTTACATTTTTTAAGTTTATATCAAGACCCCAAACAATATTTAATACAAACAGCCATAGTAATATAAAACAATAGAATTTTAGTAAAACAATGGTAAGTATTTTAAACACTATAATATCAAGTAGAAACTAGACTATTAGTTGCTGCTTTAAAATAAATACATATTTTTAATCTGGTAATATCTTGTTATGCATTTCAAAGCTAGCATTTAAAGAGATGATCCAGTGAAATGAAATCACTTTTTTTCTTTCTTATTTTTATTTATTTTGCCTGACTGTAAATGACATACCAGAGCCAAACAATGACACAATTTTTAAACTAACTTAATAGCTTTCAATGAATGCTACTTGAAGATAATTTAATGTTAATTTAAAAGTCATCTACCTGGACACTACTTTGTCATATTAGCATAGGTTATGCAGCATTTGAAGATAAATATTCTTTAAAAACCAAAAACCTTGTTATATTGTTAATTATTATTCTGGTTAGTAGTTTTACTACTGTCTTGGTATCAAGGCTATTTTAATTTCATACTTAAAAATAAAATGTAGTATCTTATGATCTAGTTAACAATTATACATCAGATAATTATTAAAACAATAATACTTCAACTCAACTCTACATGGTGGAATGTATTGAAAAACAATTATTTTATAATTATTAAAATGTTTTATATGGAATAGAATAATATCAATTTCCTTCTTTCTTCCAACCAACCTCTCCATGCTATGTTCCCTCAAGTCCTTCCAATACATCAGATTATCTCAATGAGGTTGCTTGTTTTACTTCTTAATATGTACATATGTATGCATATGCATGCTCAAACACACACACATACATTCATACATATATACATACATACATAAAATCTGCTGAATAAATTGTTGTTGTTTGTGTGCACATGGTTTAAAACAATGACCACTTTCAGGGAGTCATGCAGTTGGCCTAGCAAGGCTGCCTTGAGAGACATGTGTCATAATATAAGGAAATGTGTTGTTAAAGAGGCTATCCTAGAAATAGTTGCATATCAGGGTTGAAAAATAATGTAATACCATAGGACATGAAAATGTAGAAGGGAAAATATTTATTAGTTCCACCTCTAGACAAGAATTAAAGCCACCTTTTGTAATTTGTATGCCTTTTATTCCTTTTTGGTTTTTGACAATTTCCTAATAAAACTTCAAGCAGGGTTTAACATAGTTCAGTCATTGTTCTATGTGAAAATATTCTCAGTGTTTCACAATGGGTATTAATGTAGGCATAAGTTGTATACAAATACCACGTATCATACTAGGAGAGTTCCCTCTATTCTTAGTGTGCTGACTATTTTCACCATAGATAGCACTATTCATACTCAACTCAACGTTCTACAGTGTTGTTTTATATTTATTCAGACAGTCATGCTTTGTATTCTCTTAATTTTATTGGTATTGGTCATTATTATCTTGGTTCATTTTACCATTTTAATTCTAGTGTATGCTTGTAAAAATTCTAATTGAATCATAAAATACTTTTGATGAATTTTAAATTTAGTGTACTAATGTTTTCTTGAGTATATTCATCTGTTTTTAAGGAAGAGTGCCCTGAGGATCTCATTTCTACTGTTTTATTGCATATATCTCTATCTACATCTATATCTATATAAATAGATAAACAGATAATTAGATAGATAGATGGATAGATGATAGATAGATAGATAGATAGATAGATAGATAGATAGATATTGGCTTCATATCTCCATACTTCCTTCTTTTAAATTTAACTTTTGCTTGCACTGCATTCTTAATATAACATCATTTTTTGTACATTTAATTTTAATCTTTTAGTGTGTATCCTCCTTATCAATATTAGTATTCTGACTATATAACAAGGTAGCTTGAATAATTATTTCACTTTGGTATCATGTACTTCTCACTTTGATGTTGCAATAGAGTGTACAGTTATAAATTGTACACTAATGTATATCGTCTGTAACATCACGCCCCATAACTGGCCAGCTACATAGAATACAAGAGTACAGAGTTCAGCCAAAATAGAAAAATATATACTACAAGCCCTCTTTCATAGACTCTAGGATACTGAGGGAAAGGAGATCAGGTTGACTGTAAGAAGCAGAGATGGTGGATGACCTCAAGGAAAGTGTTTTCTGAACATAAGGCAACTGAACACATGGATCACAGTGGTTACTACATCATGCAAAAAGACTCTTCAGATCTAAGCTTAATTCCATTATTGAAAGATGATTCAGATTGAAATTCTAACTGTATGTTAACTAAGGGCTGGGGAATTGGCTCAGTTAGTACAGCATTTGCCTAAAAGCATGATGCCTAGATACACTGTGATCTTGTAATTTCAAGGATGGTGAAATGGATGGAAAAGAGAGATGGATCACTGGGTTGGTAACCTATCCACACAATATATAAAGTTTCAGGCCTGTAAAGGATCCTGTTTTTAACAACAACAAAAGAATATCTTCTAAAGAAGGTAACCTGAAGGTCTCCTGTGACTGCCTCAAGTGTCTGCATACACATGAACAAGCACATCTGCATACACATGAACTGAACAGGCACATCTGTATGCACATATAGGAAACACCTGAAATACAAAGAAACACATACTTTACGTAAAATAAACAAAATCAATTAATGAATTACTATACCTGCATTTATAAAAGAGAGTTATGTAAGATTTTTAGAAGATAGCTTGTAATTCTATTCTATGATTCACGTTTTTACTATTGATGTTGATTTTTATTGAAATTAAAAATGTTAGAATTATGAATAGAAAATAAATATGACTTCAGTAACCTGATAAAAATTCTACATCATTTACTCTTCTACAAGAAAGCCAAATTGTTCAAAATTCAATCAATAACCTGTAAATTTATTGTATTCACTGAAAATATTCAATGAAAACAAAGTTTTGAGACGAGAAACTAATATAATTAACACTACATGACAGAGACTTTATGTGTAATTAATTTAGTATCAATAAATTTTAATTGTAAGGAACATGTATTTGACATTTTGCATCTAAGCTACCATGCTATTTATATCAATTAACACACTTATCAAGTGTCAATTAGCAGATTAAGGATTAATTGCTGTGAAATTGATTCATCACAGACTTCTTTTTAAATGTTAAAATATTAAAATTCATTAAAAGTACAAGCCAAGTATAAAATTATTCATGTATACATTTGTTACATTATTTGTGACATAATCAATATTAATTAATTTTAAGGCAATGACTAGGCAAAAGAAATTGTATTAAATAAAATATGTTATCAGGATAACATACTTTATACCTAAGAACTCAATATCTAATTAATATTAAAAATTTTCAGCTATTTCTTCTACTATGTATTTAAATTATTACAGTTCCTGTAAGAATACAAAGAATAAAATTTAAAAGCCTCAAAGATTTAACCACAGCTATTGATAAGCAATCGGGAAAGTTTTCTCATTCAATTTTCAATGCTGTTGCTGCATTTTTCTTACCAGATGAATACATTTTATTGAAAGCAATTGTTTGCAACAAGAATCAAACTCAAAAAGGATTTTGGCCATATAACTGTGTCTGTTCATCTTGTTCACAATCAGTGTTGCCTTTACCCATCTGACATTCAGAGAGCCTCATGGTGCTGGATTTTTTTTCTGTCTATTTCTATTTCCATCTTATCTTCCTTGATATATGTTTCCAATTCCTCCACTTTTCATACAGGTTTTGCTTCATTTTAGATTGCCCCCATAACTGGGAAGCTGTTTTCTGATTCATGTCTAATTCATGCCTTCTTGAGAGTTCAAATATTTGACCATGCCTATAAAGGAAACTAATATTCTATAAGCTGAGTGTCAAGAATATGACTCAGTTCTTACCCTTCATGATGGAGTCACATGCTCACTTGCCACTCTGAAAAGAATGCCACAATGGTACACAAACCTGAAGAAAAAAAGTCAAGATGCTGCTAAGAACAACAACAAATGAAAACTCATCTACAGATTTATCTCCCCATTATTTCTTTGTTCTCAACCATTAATTGCTTTATAATTCATACCGTAAATAGCAATGCTGGTGTAGACTTGAATTGAAGACTTTTTTCTGAACACTTTAATAGAATAAGTGTACAGCAAGGAAACAAAAATGATTCATACTGAGACAAAAGTAGATCATACTGAGACATTGCTAAAGTAATAATCCAGGAACAATAAAAGATTCTTCGAGATACAATATTATAAAGAATACCCTGTGGACTGTAAGACATAGCTACAGCCTAAAAGCAGCATATTTCCTGCCAGTTTAAACTATGTCATGAGCACTCCAAAGGAGTAGTCATCATGTATGTACTTTTAAAGTGGTCTGAGATATCTACTGAGAACTATTACAATGTGAACACTGAACTTTGCTGCTGGCAATCATCAGGAATAATTGACTGGCAGCATCCTTCAGAAAGGACACCCATTCATTTAACTTGCTCTGTTTAATATTACTAGTCTTTTGTCCTGTTCATGTAGCTATCCACCAATCAGATTTTTAGATTTATAAATAATAAATATGGTTATAAATGTTTGTTTCTATCTAAAGAATATATCTGGGGAGACAAACAGCTTAACAATGAAGAGAACTTGCTGTACTTTGATTCCCTGCAACCAATTTGGCTCCCTGTAACTCCACCCCTGAAAGGTCCAACATTCTCATCAGATCTTTGTAGACCTTCAGACGCCTGTTGTACATCCACAAAGATATACCCATATATACCTGAAAAATTAAAATAAAATGAAGAAAATAGAGCAAAACAGAATAATAACTGTCTATGTGCTATGAAGTCATGTTTGGACCCCTTCCCACTAACACGCATTTAGCATCAGATTGTGTTTAGAGTGAAGCTGTGAAGGAAGTGCCTGGGTTCAATGAGGTCATAAGAGTGGGATCTTTACAACTGGAATGGTCTTCCAAAAGGTATAGGTGGCACTGAGTCCTTCCTGTCTCCACGACACAGAGAAAAAAATGAAACACAAAAAGGCGATTCTACATACAACCTAAAAAGAGAGACTCTTCAGAATTCAACAAGGCAGTTCTTGAAATTCAGCTTCCAAAATTGTGAGAAAATCAGTGCTGTGATTTAAGCCAAGAAGACAAGGGGGCATTAGGTTTCTTTATTTTGCCTGAGAGGGAGTTGGGACACCATGTGGGACCCTGAGATTTTTATGTCTTGCTTAAAACTACTCTGTGGTTTCCATTGTTGGTTGTTTAACTGTTGATACTAAGACGTTTTAATTGTTTGAGAGTGAGTTTCTGAACCCCATTCTTTGATGTTATTTTCCTGTTTGTTCATTTTTTTGTCTGAACTTTTACTGAACACGTTATTTTTAAGGCTACTTTTAAGGACTTACTATGGAGAAGCTGATAATGTGTCTTTACGGAGAAAACCGTGTTCAACTCATCAGTCACTTTTCATGTATATCTTCCCTGGAAATCATGAAATGTGTGCTATTTTATAGTCTATTTGGCCTAAACATTATTCCTCATCTCAGACTCTGTATTCCTTGTCTTCAGTTTAATTTTCTTACATTAAACTCCTTGTGAATTTATTTCAGTTAAATTTGATTTTTTTTTCCGTTTACCATGGCTTCAAGTTTATATAATGATAAACAATTTCAGAGTGTGGGCAAGTTAGAAAAAATAGTAAAAATAACAATTTTATTTGGAACTTAAATGACAGAAGTGACATAACTATCATGTAATTGGGTCTGAATATATCTGTATGCATCTCTCAAAGAATTTCATGTCCAATATGAAAGAGGAAAGCAACCTAATGTATGATTTAAGGAGAATTCTCAAAATGTCTGAAAATAGCTGAAATTATAGTCTTACACAAACGTCAAATGCTTTAATTAAGTAGTATTTTAAAGATTGAAACATCATGTTTGAAATATATAAACAGCATTGTTTGGCAAATATGAACACAAAAATTGATTAAAACAATATCAAGGAGAATGTAAATTAGATATATTATAGGAGAAAGAAAATTTAAGACTCTAGACATGGTTAAAACAGAACTCCTTTGTAAATATAACTTTTATTCACTAGATATAATGGTTTTCTCAGAGGCTTATTGATGAATAAACTCACACTTTGTCATATTTTCTCAACTCTGGCTGGCTAATTTAACATACCTGTTCTGACCCAAACTCCTGTCTATGCTGACTATTTCGAATTTGCTTATCTCAGCTTCTCACTGAAGCTGATTGGTCTCATACTAACTGCTAATCTGTTTTGATTTTCATGTTCCTTCTTATTCTCTGATTTGAACTGCTTCTCCTGACCTGCAGTGAACTACATGAACTCATGAACAAGCTCAACTGTACTGCACTTCATTCACTACACTGACTCCCAAATGACTCGACTTCCAACTCACTGGAATGCTGATTGAACTGCCTCCACTCTCTTTGTGCTGCACTTAAATAGCTCCTCTCCTGAGCATTGGGTATATCATTTCTCTGACTCAACCTGTCAAATCTCTGATTTATCACTTTGTCTGCCCCTCAATTGATATTGTTTAAATCAACAGTTTCCAACATGGCTATTTCTTTCAATCAACTAACTTTACCTACATTTCTAGAGGTTAAAGGCATAAAAACAAGGGTTATTTGTATTCCAGGGATTACAGATGTTTATGCAATGCAGATAATCATCTTTGGATGTGACTCCCTTGCCAGAAGAGCCATGTTGCTGGATTAAAATTCCTACACATTACTAGATAAAGCTGAGATAATTTACTTTGATAAAGATGTTAATCAAGTCTATATTCATTACAAAGTGTCCACAGGTCACCAGACTTCCCTAGGAAACACGTATAATCAATTCTGGTTTAGATCAAATTTCAAAGTCAAAGTTTTTTATCACATTGTTTTATAAGATAGTGGTAAATATTAATAAATATTAATGGACACTAGATTAAGTGAATCATTTATCTAATTAAAAAATCTAATACAGATTTTATTTAAATTTGTTTTGCTTATTTTTGAAAATATGATATATTTTTAATCAATGCCAGTTCAAGAAACAATACAAAGCACAAAATCATAATATAATCAAATACAAGGAGTTCACCACTGGGTAAGGAGATAATTGATCAATGAACCCAGGAAATGAAAACAATTCTCTCTCTCTCTCTCTCTCTCTCTCTCTCTCTCTCTCTCTCTCTCACACACACACACACACACACACACACACACACACACACACACACATCAAGTGTTGAGGAGTGTATATTCTTGGGCATGGTAAATTCAAGGTTATATATTATATTCTAAAATGATGATAGACTTGAGTGACACTGCTGGAAAATTTAAAATTTTAATGAGTAAAATTTGCTGTAGATTACCTGGAAAGAGGGAACAAGCATGGCCAAGCAATTTCAGCTGTTATCTGTTCATTCATTTGAAGAGACTATTTTTTAAAAATGAAGAAATAAGTCAGACGCTGGGTGGAGCTTCTCATAGAACAGCATGCTCCTGTCCAGCAATCCTCTGCTGTGTATGTGTTGGAGGCCTCACATCAGCGTCTTTTCCTCAGGCTTCACTCCATTTCCATCCCTGCAGTTCTTTCAGACAAGAGCAATATGGGTCAGAATTTTGACTGTGGGATGGCAATCCCCTCTCTCCCTTGATATCCTGTCTTCCTGTTGGAGGTGGGATCTATAATTTCACCCTCCCTACTCTCAGGCATTTAAGATTTTTTTTATCTTAAATTTATCCATTTCCAGAAAAGTTAGGAATGATTTTAAACTTGTATATAACTCTTAAGTCAGTGCCAGTGATATATAAGTTAGAATAAATAACATAAGAACTGACATTTCTACACTCAAAGCAAGAATATGTAGTTGTCTATACAAAGTTAACAGCAATGATGTTTCAAATTATATCCATTATTACCAAAGGACATTTTTCTATTCTAAGCTTATTTTACACTAAGGAATATATGTTTTAATACCACAAATTGAAAACATTTAAAATGTTGGTTTAATTTTATCTTAGTTTGTAAAAGAGACTTAATATTTCTATTATCCTAAGCATCTTTAAAAGCAAATTAAATGTAAGTATATTGGCACAGTATGATCAATTTTTTTGTACAGAAAGTGTTCAATGAAATTTGGAGATGCTTGCATTAGATGCCTCAGTGGTTTGGCACAGATAATCAGGGGCTTTTTGACAAAAAGGAAATGACAAATGGCCGAGAGGCGGAGGCATTGCCTGGAAACAGAGGTTGAATGTCTGTTTCCAGGAATACACAGACATAAAAGTGAGAAAATTAATATGTTTCATTTCTTTTGTGGGTATTTATGAAAGGTGAGGATGACTCTGACAGTAATAAAACAGAGGTTGTTCCTGGAAGAAGGAAGATATTTCAGGTTTGGAAGGATGTGTTATTTATTAATCAGAAATTGTAGCACATATTCGAGATGCCTGTTAAGTTAACTGCTACTAGAACCTAACCATTTATTCTAGCGCCTATCATTTTCCAATTACTGAATATAATAATATAATATAATATAGTATAATATATATAAACATTATATTATATATCAGCATATATATATGCAAAATATTATATGTCAGTATAGTTGGTCCTTAATTGTAAACTTATATTGAATTTCTAGATTTTAGCAATTTTATTTAATATAGTGCTGAGTTTGAGAATATTTACATGGACAAACTAAAAAGAAGTTTAGGTTGGCAGTTAGTAACCGGTGGAAACCAGCAAATATTGGAGAAATAATTCTAATGAGGTCAATTTGTCTCTTCTGAGGAGGAAAGTCAAACAAGCAGTTAGTAGCATGCATATCTGCATCTCCACCTGCATGTATGACATCTCCATGTCATCTGTGCCTGCCCCTCCATCTTCTTCTTTATCTCCGTGTCACTCTTGCTTTGTGTTTAAACAAATGAAAAATGAACCTTTCTTGTTATTAAATATTTAGGATTATTTTTGGGCCGTGGAGGCTGTGCGTGCTTTCAAAATTAGACAACAAGGGTTTCTCACAAATATCTAAGTTCAAGATCAGTCTGCACATTGTCTCAAATATGTACAAGTATATAAAGCTTTATTAATTCTTAGGATACAGTACATGGTCTCTGGTAACATTTGAAGTGTAATTTTTATATCATCTATTTTTATCACACTGCTGTCCTGCATCTCACTCCTAGCTACTTTCTGCCACCTCACAGCTTGAGTTTTTTGCGACCTAAATATGTGTAGTAGTGTGTCTCTGGGTACACTTAAACTAATACTTTTCACATTTTGGTATAAAAACTTTGCTTGAAATACTATAATTTGAACATATAAACATATTATCCTAACATGCTTTGTTAAAATCTCGTATGATAATAAAGAATTAAGGGGAATATTCCCTATGCTACTAATATTTTCTATTTTCATGTCCCTTAAAGCTTGTCTAGCACACTGCTTATAATTGAAGTAATTGTAATCATCAATTAATGAAAAATCTATTCATTTTACACTTTAATATTAAGCATTTACTGTCTATCATATTAATTGATATTAGAGTTTGATGGGCAAGTTCAGGTTTTGAAAATATTTTAACAATATTAAAAAATTAATTTCAAATGCAATTTTAATAAGTTGAATAGTAATTTACAAAAATAAATTATTCAAATTAGGCTTTCCCAGATTTTCAATATCTCCAAATTTGACAGAAGTCTGACATCCAAAATATAAAGTACACAAGAAAATAAATATCAACAAACCAATAACCCAGTTAAAAAATGAGGTACAGATCTAAACAAAGAATTCTCAAAAGAGGAATCTCTAATGGCTGATAAACACTTAAAGAAATGTTAAACATCCTTAGTCATCAAGGAAATGTAAATCAAAACAGCTTTGGGATTCCATCTTATACAAATCAGAATGTCTAAGATCTAAAAATCAAGAGAAAGCTCACGCTGGCAAGGACGTAGAACAAGGAAAACACTCCTCCATTGCTGATGGGAGTGCAAACTTGTACCACGTCCTTGGGAATCAAGTTGACAGTTTCCCCAATTGGGAATAGTCTACCTCAAGACCAAGCTATACCACTCCTGGGCATATACCTAAAGAATTCTCCATTATACCACAAGAATACTTGATCAACTATATTTACAGTGGCTTTATTCAAAATAGCCAGAAACTGGAAGCAAACTAGATAGCCCTCAACTAAAAAAAAAATAATAGTAAATGAAATTACACAATGGAGTATTATTCAGCTATCTTTTATCTTTCTAAACATTTTCTTAGAAAACCATAAACATATTTAACAGTAACATGTATAGTAAAGTTCTGATTCACAAAGAAATCAGAATCCATAAACACTGACAATTTTAGTGGTACTGGATAGGTAAGATAAAAGTTCAATGATAGTTGTTACAGTTATTAATTTCAGATAAAGAGATGGAGATGTGCAAACTATCTGAGCTCACAAGTTTCATGCAAGCCAAAGATATCACCAAAAATTGGTAAGTGCTCATTTAATTATTTTTAAATCTCTTATTTTAAATAAAGTATATATTGAATTAGGAAGTTTATTGAAAGAAGCCTGTCATAAAATATATATTTTAGATCTGTTTTTTACATTTATATTTCATGGTTTTATTCATCAATAATATAAAAAGTATTGAGAGATTTCTTAAACCTAGTATTAATGGAGCTAAAGCAGGGCTTTCTGTCCTGTTTCTGTCTGTCTCTCTGTCTTTCTCTTCACCCTACTGTCTTTTTTTCCTTGATAAGTGTGTATGTGTGTGTGTGTGTGTGTGTATTTATAGATGTGTGTATATACAAATACACATGGTGAATGCAATATTTTATGTGTGTTTTTTGAAAAAAATTAAATAACATCATGAATTTTGCAGGCAAATGGATGGAACTAAAAAAAAATCACCCAAATAAAGGTGACCCAGATATGGTATATATGTTCACTTATAAGTGGACCTTAGCTATAATGTAAAGAATAATCATGCTACAATCCACAGACCCAAAAAGATAACTAACACCAAGGAATCAAAGTGGGTGCTTGAATTTCTCTGAGAAGGGGAAATAGATTAGACCTCAAGGATGAATAGAAGTAGGAGAATGGGTAGGGAATGGGTGGGGTTGGGAACATGAGAAATGAAGATGGGAGATGATAAACAGAAACTGTGAGAGACAATTGAATTGGTGGGGGCACTTCTGGGAAGAGCTAAAAACCTAGGACAATGGAGAATCTCAGGAATATATAAGGGTGTCCCTAGTTAAGACTCCTCACAATGGGGAATATGAAGACAGAAATGGTCAACCAGATAAGTCTTCCAGTGAAGAGAACTTGGTGACCAGCTCAGTCACAACAACTTAGACCCACAATTTGGCCTGCCTAAAAGATATACAGGGGTAAAAGATGAAGTGGAATTGGAGGGAAGGGCTAGCCAATGACAGTCTCAGCTTGAAACATAAGCTATGAGAAGGAGCCACTTGCAGGCAGAAGCCTACCCTAATTGTCAGCAGAGAGACTTCACCCAGCAACTGATGGAAACGGATACAGAGACCCACAACCAAACATTAAGAGGACCTTGGGGAATCTGGCAGAAAGGAGGAAGAAGGCTTGAAGGAGTCAGATTAGTCAAGAACACCACAAAGCAAGCTACAGAGTCAACTAACCTGGGACCATAAGGGCTCATAGAGACTGAACTGCCAACCAAAGAACATGAATTGGGTAGAACTAGGCCCTCTTCATGTGGGATGCCTAAAGTGGATACAGAAGCTGACTCTGACTACGTTGCCGGCCTTTGGATACTGTTCCCCTTACTAGGCTGCCTTGTCTAGCCTAAATAGAAAAGGATACACCTAATCTTCTTGCAACTTGGTATGACATGACTGACTGGTTGCTATCCATGAGAGTTCTCTACTTACGTGAGGAGAAGGGGACAATGGGAGACTAGTGGGACATTAGAAGGAGGAACGGGGAGAAGAGGAGGAAGGGAAAGCCGCAATTGGGATGTAAAATAAATAAATAATTTAATCAATTAAAAACGTGTAACAAAAATAGCCTTTCCTTTTAATATATCCATAAAGTTGATTAAAGGATATACATTTGTTTTCTTTCTGTATCTAAATATACTACAATAAAGTTAAAACTTAAACTGCTTTTTCAAGCAATGTTAATTTTTAATTTCATCCTATAAAAATATGTTATCGAACATTAAGAAGCTAACACATGTTAGTTGAAATAATAACATGTCACAGTGTGTAGGGCTGAATGAGACAGTAAATGAAGAACTGCATATGCAATAATTATACCATCTGAATTACAGCCTACAATTTCCTGCATGTGGCCTCCACTTTATTTCCAATTCATAGGGTATGTGCTATTTCCTGGTGAATCATAATTCTAATACTATAGTGATCTAAATACATGTTGGCTAAATACAACTAACCATGATAACTGGTTAATGTCTAAGCTTGTCAACTTTATACTTTTAAAATTTCATTTTAAATAATTTACTGTAGATGCTACTTTTTCTTTAAAAATATATACTGTATATGTGTAATATGTGATATGTATGTCTGTGTGTATAATATGGATAGTCCTGAGAACTTTCATTCTTCCAGTCAATGCTAAATACAAATTTAAAAAGGCATATAGCTGCTCTGTCACAGAACCTTTAGCCTCTTTTCTTAGAGATATTGACTCTATGGATCTCTACTTCTTTTCTTCTGCCTTGGTAGAAATTTATCTCATTTTCCAAAGCTAATTGATTGTTATGGCTATTCCTGTTTGTCAATATGACTATATCTGGAATGAACTACAATCCAGAATTGGAGGCCTCACCTGTGATACAGATCTTGAGCCTGGAAAACACAAGTTTCTAACCTGGATCTTGGCATGGAGACCTTGAGGCATAATCACCATGAAAAGCTTAGTCCCTGGCAAGGTAGTACATAGCTTTAATGCCAGGACACTGAGGCAAGGAGTTCATGGTCAGGCTGGAAAAAAGCAAGTCCTAGATCCAGGTGTGGTGGAGCACACCCTTAATCTGTGCCACACCTTCTCCTGGAGACTTACATAAGAACATTGGAAGAAGGAAGATTCTCTTTTCCTCACCTGCTTGCATTTACTTGCCAACACATCTTTTGGAACCCACTTCTACAGAAGACCAGTTGAAACAACTAGCCTCATGGGACAAAGAAACAACTAGATTCTTGAACTTCCCATTCACAGTTGAGCACTGCTATGTTAGTTGGACTAAAGACTGTAAGTCATCACAATAAACTCTCTCAATATAGAGAGACATTCCATAAGTTCTGTGCCTCTAAAGAACCCTGACTGATACATTGACCCATTTAGTTTTGTCTAATCTCTTGCATTCTAGGAGACAGCAATGAATACTCACTTCTGTACTTTCTCTTGTTGGAAGAAACTATAGGAGTCATCACCAATGATTGTTTATCATCATTTAAAAGTTCTGTGTTTTTTCTTTCTTTCTTTTTTTTTTTGACAAGCACAAGTTCCTGCTTTATTTTCGAGGCTATCATATTTCTTTTGCATGTAACAAAATAACTTTGCTTTTAAGAATAGTTTAATGTCTCATGAGTTCATATATTTATGGCTCCAAAAATACTGGTTTAAAATTGACAACAGTTTGGGAATGTGACAGAAATATCATGTTGTTCTACCCCAACTACCTGCAGAATGAACCATGCTACCAGGACTCAATGCAGGATACTTAGTCATCGAGTGGGCACTTTGTTTTCAAATAGAGCTTTTGTTGACATGTTGCTTTTATCAAAATGAAGTTTTTACAATGGCCACATCGATCATCTGTCACATCATTTCACTTTTCTTAAGTTTCCTGAATGTAGCAGCCTTATTTGTCATAGCCAGAAGCTGGAAACAACCCAGATGTCCCATGACAGAAGAATGGATACAGAAAATGTGGTTCATTTACACAATGGAATACTACTCAGCTATTAAGAATGAGGACATCCTGAGTTTTGCAGGCAAATGGAACTAGAAAATACCATCCTGAGTGAGGTAACTTAGACCCAAAAAGACATGCTAGTATGTACTCACTAATAAGTGGATATTAATCACACAAAAGAAATGCGAGAAAAGTACAGAATATCCAAGATACAGTTTACAGAACTCAAAAAGGACAACAAACTGAAGGGCCCATGTGAGAACTCCTCAGTCTCACTGGGGAGGGAGAAGAAAGCAATCACAAGTTAGGAGAGAGGGAGGGACCTGGAAGGTAAAGTGGATGGGGGTCAGGGGAAGAGGGGAACCTAATCTGATATTGGGTGAGGGCAAAGGACTGAAGCCCTGAGGGCCAGCAGAAAGAATGGAAACAGGCAACCTAGGGATGTAGGATGTTGCTGGCACCATCCAGAATGAGCCAGAGACCTGATAGGTGAGAAACTCTCAGGACTTAAAGGGAGGGACCTTAGATCAAATGTCTAACAGTAGGAAGTAGGAACTTATAGAGCCCACCTTCAGCAGAAAAACAGGGCATCAAGTGAGGGAGGGGTTGCCATCCCACAGTCAAAATTCTGACCCAAAATTGTGCCTGTTTGAAAGAACTGCAGAGATGGAAATGGAGAGGAGCCTGAGGAAAAGAAGGTCCAGCGAAAGACCCAAAATTGGATCCAGCTCAAGGGGAGGTCCCAAAGCCTGACACTATTACTGAGGCTATGGAGTGCTCACAAAAAGAGACCTATCATGAATGCCCCCTCAAAAGACCCAACAAGCAGCTGAAAGAATCAGATGCAGATATTTGCACCCAACCAATTGACAGAAGCTGCTGACACCTGCTTCAACCTCTGGTTGAATTAGAAAAAAAACTGAAAGAAGCTGAGGAGGAGAGTGACCCTGTAGGAGGACCAGCAGTCTTAATTAATCTGGAACCCCGAGATCAAGATCTCTTAAACATTAGACTGGCAACCAGGCAAAATACACCAGCTGATATGAGGTCCCCAACACATATACGACGTAGGACTGCTGGGTCTGGGTTTCCTCAGCAAAATGCACCTAGCCCTCAAGACACTGGAGCCCCAGGGAGTAAAAATCTAGTGGGTGGAGTGTGGGGTGTGGGGACATCCTTGTGGAGACAGTGTGACAGGGAGGAGGTATGGAATGTGGAACAGTCGAAAGGTGGACCGGGAGGGGAATAAAATTGGAGTTTAAAATTAATTAATTAGTTAATTAATTAATTAAAAGAAGAAGAAATGTTAAAATGAAGTCTAAAAGTGAAGAAGTCACTATTGCTATAAACCTATGGTCCACGTTACACACAAAGATATAATATCTTTTGCTATGACATGACTCACTGACCAGACTTTTGAGGACAAGAGAGACAGTTTTGAAAAGTTTATACATGTTTTAATATGGAAATTATAACAGTTACAAAGAACATGTTTCTACACACCCTGAAATGCATTCTTGTTCATATTGAAAACATGGTGCAATCAGATTACTTCAGTAGGAAGAAAATTTTAAAATCATCTGGGTCTTTACATGTTACACCTTAGTGACCAAGTTTCCCCATTTGACCTTCTATGTTTTGAATTCTTTTATATAGCTATAAATTCTTCACACAGAAATTGGTCTGTTTGAGAATCTAAAGCTCAGCTGAGTGGTCATGTGATAGATAACTTTCTAATGAAATATCCAGTAGAAATGAATTTCAGAGAGGAAATTGGGAAGAGCGATAACATTTGAAATGTAAGTAAACAAAATGACCAAAATAAATTTTAAAAAAGAAATACAATATCCAAACTCCTTTAAAAATTACTACTATATACTTATTGTACAAATGAATTTCATTATGCCAGTTTTTTCAAATAAAATATTTATCTACTTCGATCACATTTATTCTCTAGTTCTCTCTTCTATTCTGAAATCTACAACCTTATCATTTTAATACTTCTCTGTTCTATTTCTATATTATAACTTTACTAGGTGACACCTTTTTCATGCTAGTTTTATACCACACCTTGTCTACTATGAGCAGCATGTTAACTGTCTTAAGTTCTTTTAAATATGTAACCAGGAATGGAATACATGGATTTTATGTAATTCTAATTTATTAGTATTGAATCCAACAGAAAGTATATTTATTAATTTGAGTTAGCATCAAATTGATGGATTTAGTTATAGATTTTATTGTACTTTATTTAAATTCTTTCTTTCCTCAGTGGTGTATCTATTTTCCTCTGATCTTTAATCTACATTGTAATCCTCCACTAATAAGCATTCTCCCTTCCTTGTCTCCTGTTGGGTTATAGTGTGCATGGCTTGATGGTGTGTCTGTCCTGCATCTGTCTCACCATGTGGCTAGAGTCTCTCTTGGGGACAAAGGCACTAAAAGTTGACTGTAGTCTCCAAGTCACTTCGGGCTATGTGAAGCCACAGGAGCCCACTTGGGGTGGGGAATTGTGGTCTGAGATCCCACAGGGAGCCGGAGCTCCTAGCTTGCGGGTCCCAGGGCAAAAAGGTGTCCTGGAACCAGTCGGTTCTCAGACTCTTGGACCTCAAGGTGCAGCTGGGAGCCGATAAAGGGCCAAGACTGAAGTGAGGGCTTACAGGCTGGATTTGCATGCAGCTGAAGGGGAGAGGGGGAGAGATGAGCTCAGGCTATGTTTAGTGGGAATGAAATTTCTTCGTCACAGCAGCTCCCTTGGCTTGTCAGGGTTGGTGGTCTCCATGACTGGGAATGCAGAGAGTTCTGCAGGAGATTAGATAGCAGCTCTGTGGATGAAGGCCTGCTCCACTGTTTCCCACTGCAGATTTCGAAGAAGAGAAGCAATCCTTGGTCTTAAGATGTTTATTGTTATAGCAAGAGGTAGTTGAAAACAGTCTCTTCCGGGTGGGTTTGAGGTTAAATACCTTTTGCAAGGAGGAGGGTCTTGGAAAGAGTGTTTAATTGGCTACGCTCCTCTGGCCTTTTCGTACCTCATTAATATGGAGTTCTGTCTTGAGGCTCCGTGGCCTGTATTTTGCCCTCTACCTGTAAAGAGGTTAGGGGGCCTTCTCCTACATGACTGAAAGGCACAGATCTACGGAGGTCTATGGCCTAGTGTCAGGAGCCTGGAGTCTAGGAGCATGGCAAAATGCATGTTGTCCCTTAGGGTCATCTGTGCCCCATTTGGGGCCTCTCAGAATCACCTGGGGCCTCTAGCAGTTTCCAGTCAGTGCTGAACCAGAGACCAGGTTGCCTTTCACTGTCCTACAGTCTCCTTTAAACAATCACAATAGAAATGTATTTAACTTAAATCTGAATTTCATATACCAAGAATAGTATGTGCTATTTGACTTTCTGAGTCTAGCTTATATTGATTAAAATAGTGATTTCTGGTTTTATTCATTTTCTTGCAGATATCATGAATTCATCTCTGCTGTGAATGTAAATTATCCATATTTCCCTTATTTATCAGTTAATATAAATCTGCAGTGCTGATGAATGGAGATAGTCTTGGTATATTCTAGTAGTTTATTTAATATCTTCCTTCAATATTTTATTTTTTCAGTTTCAGGTTCTTTAATTGATCATTTTAGGCTTATTAACAGTTGCTATTTTACACTACTATGAATAGAAATTCTTTCCCTTTTTCTGTGTTTAGATTTTACAGCAGAGAAATTATTGACTTTTAAAGACTGGTTTTATATATCACCACTGTGCTAGAAATATGTGTCCAATCTAGTTCTTGTCATATCTTTGGGTCCTTCTACGGATAGGATTACAGGAATGTCTATATTTAATTATTTTGTTTTGTACCCATGGTTTAAAAAACCTCATAATTCTTGAAATCTTTGCTAAAAATTAACTGTGTTATTTATTTGTCTTATTGATATTCTTTAGTGATATCGAAGAACAGTATTAAGAAACATCATTTTTATCTGATCATGTGAAGATTTCTCACGGATGCTTATAAAAACAACATTAATATGGCATAACACAGTCACAAACAGGATCATATAAATCTAGGGCAAGAATGATTTTCATTAAATAATCAAAACACAGAGGAATACATTGGAACATGTTAACGTTCCAATAGGACAAGGGAAGACTATCAAACAAGAGATACAATGAGACATACGAAAAATCCAAATATAATGTTAGAATATTTTATTATGCTAATTAATAAGTGATAAAATAGTGCATAATATAATATATGATTTTTGAATGTTATAGTGGGTTGTCTTTGATGTCTTTATTTATTTAGAATGTGTTTATATTGTATTTTCATATAGTACTATATAAATTTTATATGATAGGCAAATTTATCTTATTAATACCAAATTAAAATTAGAAGGAATTAGAGTATGTGCATAAACCTATGTTTCCAAACAGATAAGGGAAAATAGATAAAAGAGATGGGGTCTGATATTTGAGTTTAACTAGTTTGTTGTTCACTGTCTCACTAAAGCTAATCAACAGCACTGCTCTTTTATCAAACTAACAAATTAATCTGCAGGATTATACCTGAAATAGATCTTGCTACTCTTAATATACCAAGCCTGATGGTTTATCTTGATTTTTAATATTGTATAAAAAGCCACAGTTCCAGGGGAAAATATCTAAGATTATAGTCAGGGATGCAAAAGAACGGATTTGCTCCATAATCTCTAAAGACCAGGATAAAGGCTCAGTGCTCTTTTATGCAGAAGCATTAGATTTAGAGGAAGATTAACTCTTCAAACATGGAGAGAGCTACTGAGGGCTTTTCTAAAAAACAATGTGAGATGAACAAAGAATTTGAGAAGAAGAACTTGGCTTATCATTTCTCTTACCAAGATAATTTCTCTTACTGAGCATTTATCCTTTCTGTTTTACTTTATTCTTTTGGTTTCTCTGTAATCCCTGCATCTCCTCTGTGTTTACAAATTAGAACCTTTTATACTTCATTGTTTGCAAAACATCTATCAGGAGACAACATTCTATTCCATCAAGATTTTTTTAAATGAATTTTTTATTGGATATTTTATTTACAATTCAGATGTTATCATCTTTCCCCATTTCACACCCATCCAGAAACCTCCTATCCCATCCCCCCTCCTTCTGCTTCTGTGAGGATGTGTCTCTACCCACCCATCCAATCCCACCTACCCGCTCTCGAATTCTGCCATATAGGGCATCCAGCCTTCATGGGACCAAGGACCTCCTCTCCTACCTATGCCGGACAAGGCCATCCTCCCCTACATATACAGCTGGTATTACTGAAGATGGGTTAATCTCATAACTAAAAGTTTGAATTTACCATCATCAACTGTGAGCTCATTATTATCTTTCAGACTTAATAAAATTGTCATGTTGAATCTTTTATACAAAGTAACTATGACTTAGGATCTTTTCATGTCTAAGTCCTGGACCTGTGTAACTATGTCTTTATCTTCATAGTTGTTCATTAGGGGGAAATTTTACTTATGTCTAATTTATGACTTCATGAATTCTCTTTACAATGTAGAAGGCTGATGATTCACTTTGAGTCAATGTAAGAAAAAGAAAACATATAGTATTTAAACATAACTGAAAGGAAAAACAAAACAAAACAAAACAAAACAAAACAAAACAAAACAAAGAGGATATCCCTTCCCCAGTGACAGTTGGATAGCAGGAATTCTTTGTTCACTTTAGAATGCTAGAAAGTGCTTTATGTTGCTATATGTGAAGTACAGTGTATTTCTAAATACTAATAAAATTTAAAGGGAAATCACAAATCTAAAGAGTTTTAATAATTCTTTCCATTTCTACATGCATGCTCAGTAAGCCTTCCACTGTTACACACTTACTATACATTTTATACTTTAGCCTTTTCCAGAGATTCATCTTATTGGTTGTCTAATGGCGACAGATCAGTTCTGAAACCATATGCACACAAATAACAAAAACTAATTTATCACAATTATCCAGTTTGCAGATTTATGTCTGGAATAGGTCTTGCTATCCTTAATATACTAAGCACAATGGCTTATCTAGATTTTTAAAAATGTGTCAGAATCCACTGCTCCAGAATTAAATACCTAGTGTGTTACATTAATAATAATAATAACAACAACAACAACGAATGAAAAAGATGTTTAACAGGAGAAGGCATTGTGAGCAGATATTAAGAGAGGGCACCTGATAGGGCCTGGATTTGGGGAAACAAGAAGGGAAAGGAACATAATTCTATTTGGATTGAAAACATATTATAAAATAAAATAAATAATAAAGAAGAATAAATTATAGAAAATATTTCTATATTATTTCTAAATATTTAGAAATATAGACTTTCAAACACATACATATATATCATACATGTATGTATTTAATTTCTGACAATTGTCACAGGCTCTTGATTTGCAATTAGGATAGGTATAATTATTTAAGTGAAAGTGTTGTTTACTTAGAAAGTATGCTTCAAAATTGTAAATTGATTTTATTTGACAGTTGCATAGTCGATGAAAAATCTCTATCAACTAAAACTGAATTTATTTGATTTAGATGTGAGTATTTTTGACAAAATTACCCAGAGTGTCTAATTTTAGTCTTCTAATAGTTCCTGTCACATCTAAAGGAATGACAAAGAAATTCATTTAGCCTGAATCAGTTCTGTAATTGTTCTATCTCTTTAATTTACCTATGTAGAGATTGCTTAGTTCCTCTGTGCAAGAATCTGTGGATTATGCTAATGCTTCTTCTAGGTTCTGAAATCTCTAGACACAGTTGTAAAATCTCTGTACATAATATTTGACTGAAAGTTTTATCGTTATAGCAAATAAATTAGGAATGTGGTATACTGTGTATGTAGAAAGATAAAGCAAAAAAATGAAAACACAAAATCTACAAAGTTTTTTAGTAGAGTAAGTTAAAAATATTTTACCTACACTCTTGAGTAATTGTGGAGAGAATAATCCATTTTATTCTGTCATATAAGTTCTGGGAATCAAACCCAGGATGTTAAGCTTCTGTTCTCACCACTGAATCATTTTACCAGCACCATATTTTATTTGTTTCATCTCATTGGTAAATATGAATAAAATTAGGACCCTGACCAAGACAAACAATAAAAAAATCATGCAATTTCTATTATAGTCTGAATTTTCTTACATTCAAATATTAGTGATACTAGTTACAAATGGTTAATATCCAGAAAAAAAATCAACTGTCTCATTTGAAGAAATGGACTGTAGATCTGAATTCTGTAGCTATTCTGGGAATCAGTGTAGACAACCCTAAAAAATACTAAAAATACATCTACCATATGACCTTCCTATCCCATCCTTGACATATATCCTAGAGTAACCAGAGAGACCGGGAGAATAAAAGGTACTATGTATGGGATGAGAGCCACAAGGCTGGGTACTAGCAGGATCGAAGTGATATGAAGGTAGGAATGAAAAATGGGAGAAGGAGTATTAATTGTGGAGAATAAAGGAAAACAGTAAGGCTTTTAAGGTTTTTTAGAAAGATACAAAAAATTCTGTTGTTACTATATTTTATTTAACCAAAATAGATATAACTATGTTTACAGAACACATATAAGAACATATATGTGTTATATGACATATATAACTCTTTCTATATATATTCACAGACAGTTTAAATGATGTTCTAGCAGTTGGGCTCACTCTCCTTCCCTAAGAGTCATAAATTATCTACGAAGAAAAAAATTCATGCATGAAGTGCTCCTTTTGTAATAGTTGTTCAGGGTAGTCCAGGAGACACAAAGCTGTTTGATTAATTGTTAGGTTTAATTTCCATGACCTGTACAAAACATTTAGTGTGTAAATATTTTTTTAAAAACAAGTATCCTGTTGACATTTCTTCATGAGACACTAATATGAGCAGAAAGAACATGTGTTTTCTTAAAGCATAACAAAACTTTTTGTTTTTTTACAAAAATATTAGAAAAGTAATTCCTAGTGAATTATATGTAATACCTTCTATGTAGCATTCTTCATTAAATACCTTTCAGTTCTCAAATTACTCTAATGTTGAATATGACATGAGAAGTAAAAATACAAGGTCCAAAGTCAATAAAATATCTTACTTGCTTTGGCTTATGGAGAAGTAAGGTCAGATTAATGAGGATATAATTTTGTATTAGGCATCACTTTAAAAGCTCATGTTCTATAAAACAATTTACAAGCAATAATACATTTTAGCTTTCATCACGTTGTAGTGTCTTGAGCCAGTTTGATCATTTTATTCTACTCTAGTTTTTAAAATTCCCCAATTATATTCTCACGCATTAATGATATTGCTAATGTTACTCATCAAAATGTCACAAGTACTATAGGCTGAACAGACCAAATATACATTTACTTTTCCCTTAAAATTGTGTCCAGTATTCTTATGAAATTATCATTGTTCAATTCTGAGTTCATCTGCTTTGTATCCCCTCTCTCCTCCTGACAGACACAACCAGAGGAGAGAACACTCACACTGATTGATGTGAAACTCCCAGTGGTTACTTTCTGACTTTCCTGATTGTTGTTATCCATAAATTCATCTGTGCTGATCTTCTTGACTGACAATACCACACAGTCTTCAAGTGAGTGGAGATTATTGAAAACCATGAACCACATTCCCTCATCTATATATCTGTTCCCTCTCAGCAGCCCTTTAGCTCTCAGGTAGAGGTGGCTCTATTTCCATACATTCCTATTCATTCTATCCGTGTGCAAAAAAGACATTAATTATATGAATATTTGGAAAAACATATTTAAATTAACCTATCACTACACATGAAATTATAATATAGATGGTAAAACTATGTAAATTCCAACTGGAAATATGCTCAGGGAAATTTGTTAGTGCCAAAAATTCAAAATAAATTGATGTGCCACTATGCAAAATTCTTAAATGTCTTTCCTTGTCTATCTGATCTACCCTGAATGCTCCTTGAATTTGGAACTATTGCTAAATACTTGAACGGCCTCACAAATGAAACATGATAAAAAGATAAGAATGAGGCCTTAAAAATAATAAAAATCTGATTTTTAATAGCATCATAAAAGGAAATGTTTAACTTTTATTTTTCTCATACAAAATATTATCACAAAATCTTGGTCATATTAAATACTCTTAAATAATGTCTCATTCCTATAATACTAGCACATAGGTGGTAGAACAAGGAGAACTATATATAGAAATCATCTTTGTTAAATGGCAAGTTTTGGGAAAATCTTATCTGATATTGTCTCAAAAACACAAAAGAATCAAATCAAAAAAAAAACCCAAAAAGCAAAAACAAGCTGAGTTGTCAGAGTAAATAGAAGATACCTAAATATTGATGGAGAGGTCACATTGTAGGTTTTTATAATATTTTAGCTGCTATAACAAAATACTTTGAATTGCAATTTATAAACAACAAAAATAGTTCTCTTATGTCCAAATGTTGGAAATACTAAGGGGATAAAGTCTTTAGAAATTATCAATTGTTGTGAGTTCAGATACTTTATGACTGATTCCCATCTCTTATATCATTCATATTAAAAATGATTCTTATATAAATTTTGCAGTGGTGCATTTATATAATAGCATAGACTAATGTATCAGTCCAACTATATTGTCTGTCCTGGCTCCTGCTAAATCATATATATCATATATCTTATTTCTGTGAGTTTTGTTAATGAGAAAATAATTTACATAATTTAAAATTAATTTTTCTGACAATCACTTAAGGTAATACATAAAATCACATAACTCAATAATGAAGAAAATAAAATTGGTTTGTGTACAGGTACACATGAGGAAAAGAACATTCTATGTTCAATACTTCTCATTTGTCATGTCTTAGAATTACAAAGGATGAATATCCTCTTAGAAATTAAATGTTATTATGTCTATGTGAGTGTGTTTTTGTTTGTATGTTATCCAAATACATTTGTATGTATACATGTGCTTAGGTGTGTATGTGTGTGTGTGTGTGTAGAGGCACAGGTTTGTCATTGGGTGTCTTCAAAGATCACTTCTACTTTACTTTGTAAGACAGATTTCCTCCCAGAGCTAAGAGATCATTGAGAAGATTATTTTAATTGGTCAATGATCTGTAGGAATATGTCTGTTCTTTATCCAACCCCTTCCCACAACTCTTGTTGGCAGACAAGAATTATCATACCTTTATATCACAGGGACACTGTGGGTGCATGCTAAAGTCCTTATGATGGCCGATGTCATGAGTTCTTATATTGATTCGAAAAAAAAGATATCTAGTTCATCCTGATTTTTAAGCACTTGATAGAATATTTGGAAGGAACTCTTTCATCTCTGACCTAGTCTGAATTGATCATATCTAAGATACTTACTACAAGAATTTTAACATGCTCTCAAAACATGACTCATAAGGGATCAGTTAAGGTTAAAAGCATACAAAACTGTCCTGTTAGAATAGGAGGAAGGATTGCAGTTTCTAAGGGATAGGAACTCTACAGGAAGAACAGGAGAGTCAACTGACCTTGTCCCTTGAGGCGCTCAGAATCTGAACCACCAACCGAAAGAACATACATGGGTTCTACCTAGGCCTCTCGCACATATATAGCAGTTATGCTGCTTGGTCTTTATGTGGCTCACAAACAACTGGAACGGGGGCTACCCCTGAAGCTGTTGCATGTATGTTCTTCTAGCTGGCCAGCCTTGTCTACTTTCAGTGGTAAAGGAAGCTCCTAGTCTGGAAGAGACAGAAAGTGCCAGTGTCTGGGTGATACCCAGGGAGGCCTAACTACTCAGATGAAAAGGGGAGATGGGATGGGAGAAGGATTGTGGAAGGGGGTAACCAGGAGGCAGGCAGTGAGTGAGATGTAAAGTGAATAAGTTAAAACAATAAATTTAAATTTAAAAATTACAACAGCGAGAATTCGAGAATGAAAATGGAAGCAGTAATGTCAACACCTGTTGTTCTTACTATTTGCAATATCCCTCATCTCAGCATGGGCATCTGTAACTTGTCAGTAATCTCATATGGGCCTTAAAACTATGCAATTCACAGTTAAAAAAAATCTTGCTACAAAATGATCAAACATATAACCTTCTTTGGCTATCATGAGTAACAAAATTTATTATAAAAATAAAACTTTTAGCAAAAATTAATTACAACACTATTCGTAAAGTATTTCTAAATAAATATACTTTTCTGAAATAGAAAGAAAGAAAGAAAGACAGACAGACAGAAAGAAAGAAAGAAAGAAAGAAAGAAAGAAAGAAAGAAAGAAAGAAAGAAGGAGGGAGGGAAGGAGAGAAGGAGGGAGGGAGAAAGAAAGAGCTCAGAGTTCAGGAAAAAAATTCTTCATTAAATAAAGATTGCATCTCCATGCATAAAGATACCTTTGTTTCTCATGGTTATTGTCCATATTCCTGGGTTTTATAATCATTTGAAAGTTGCCAGTGGGACAATAATATGGTGTGAATTTTCCAAAATAATGTGAAATGGAAAGATTTACTTAGTCATTACACTTATTTATTCATAAGTATATAATCATTCACTAATTCTTTTGATCAAATAGCATTTTGTCATTGTTTTTTTCATTGGAACAATTAAATAAACACTGAGTAAGATGCACATTTTGCCCATATTAAGTAAAAGGTACTTTCAGGTCAGTTAAACAATTAAAACAAGGCACAGAAAGTAATTGATGACAAAATGTCCTGAAATATCATTCCATTTCAGTGTGATATTTTTAATTGGTAATGCCCTAGTAGAGCAAAATTGCAAGCTTCTATCATTTGCTTCAAAAAAAAGTGAAATCAAGAGAAAGAAAAAAACCTATATGCCAGAGAGTTCTTTTCTAGTCAAGTATCTAAAAATCCAATGTCCTTGACAATGACACCAGCAAAAAGGATAAGCATGCCACAGTAGTGGATGATACACAGATATGTAAGTAGATGACAAATAAGTCAATGGATGGATGGATATTTGATGGATAAGTGATAGATCGATAGATAGGTAGATAGATAGATAGATAGATAGATTAATAGATCATAGATCATAGACAGATAATAGATGATAAGTAGATGATGGTGATAGAAAGATGATGGGGAGATAGACAATAGATACATAATGATTGGTAAATAGTGATAGGAAGTAGACATGTTAGATATCTAGTTAAATAATAGATGGATAGATAGATAGAGATGATAAGTAGATGACGACAATGCAATGATGATGGGGAGATAGACAACAGATTCATATTGATTTATAGATGATAAATAGATAATATGTAATAGGTAAATGACTTATTAGATAACTGGTTAAATGATTGATAGATAGATAGATAGATAGATAGATAGATAGATAGATGATAGATAGATTTAGTTAGAAAAAGGAGAGATAGGTGGCAAGTGCTTTATTTGAAGGCTACTCAACAGAGCAGTGGTGGCACACCTTTAATCCCAGCACTTGGGAGGCAGAAGCAGGCGGATTTCTGAGTTCGAGGCTAGCCTGGTCTACAGAGTGAGTTCCAGGACATCCAGGGCTACACAGAGAAACCCTATCTCAAAAAGCCAAAAAAAAAGGTATTCATTTGACTATTTGTATAATCCTAAAATTATTAATGAAAATTAATAAATTTTATTCTTATAAAAATTGTTGGAAATGCAGAACTATATAGCTTATAAAGGAGAGCCTATTGAGAATAATTTAATGGACAGAGCAATAGCTTCACATTGTCTCATGGGAGAGTAACATACCTAATAACTTTGTTCCAATTCTAAATCTGTCTAAACTGTTATGTGCAAAGAGAAGCCAATAATAATCTTCAAATCACCACATATATGTCAGAAATGGACAGGTCTTCACATAAGCCACACTACTATTAACTTAGAATTAATTTTAACAAATAAGTGGGACTATGAGGCACTGAATATGTGAGTTGAGAGATTCTTCTGCAACAATCTTGAAATTCTAGCTTCTCAAGTCATTGTCTACATCATCTTCAGGAGGTTGTGAAAATTCCTTTATATTTTGATTTTTCTCTTAAAAATAAAATGACCTAGCATAACTACATTCCTGGTCTATCCTATATGTTTAGAGACTCCTACTTTTTGAATGGAATCAGAAATTATAGCATTAATCGCATGGCAAGTGTCCTATACACTTTAGCTGTTGTCTTCAATACAAGGAAAAGTTGGATGCTGTGGTTTCCTGGTTGTGAGATACAGTAAAGTAAGATTGTTTAGAAAGCAATACATAGTTCAACAAATTTCAGTTCAAAAAGTGGATGAACCTTCCATAAAACACTACTTAGTTTTCACTGGGATGGACTGAAATAAAAATGCAGTTTAATAAAAAAAACATCTTATTATTTCTTTTCAGCTTGTGGACTGTGTGCCAGCTATTTTTAAGTTAACAATAGTTAGAGTCAGTTGAGAATAGGGACTCTCAGTTGAAAACAATCTAATAAGACGGAAATGTAACCAAGTCTTTAATATATATTTTAATTAGTGAGTCTTGTGGGAATTCCCATCCCATAGTGTGTGCTGTCACCAAAGGTCTGGTAGTCCTGGGTGCTATAAGACAGAAGTCTGAAGAAACCTCAGTGAGCAAGTCAGTAAGCAGCTTTCCTCTGTGGCCACAGCATCACCTGTTTCCAAGCTCCTTCCCTATATGAATACATACCCTGACTTTCTTTAGTGATATGGAATCATAGGCTGAAATACTTCCCTCTCTGTGTTGCTTTTGGAGAAGATAATTTTTACAATTGATGCTTTCTGAGATGTTGAGGATGTTGGGAATATTACAAGATATTCAGTAATTCTACATCAGGGAGAACAGATAGTCATCAGTGGATAGAGGTCCTTTATATTGTTTTAATTAATAACCTCAGAGTGGAAAATACTATACGCAATAAAAGAACAACAAAATGAAGAAAAATCATGTATTTTCCAATTTGGCATAAAAATTGATTTATAAGAGATTATAATTAGTTTTTATTTTTGAAAAATGATTTTGTAAATGCAAATTACTAATATAAAATGGTTTTAATCTCTTCAACTATAAATGTTCAGTATATATTATAACTAGTTTATGTTCATATTTAGAATTAAGAAAATTTGCATCTATACATTATGGGAATAATGGTAACACTGTTTTTGGTAAAGATTGAAATATATTTTTAAAGATATTTTTAGTTTAAATATGGTTTTACAGTGTCCCTTTTTGTCTTGATATAGGAGGAACATATGTGACCTACTCTGGCCTTAAATCAGCAACCTTCCTGCCTTTACATTGCTAGTGTAGGTATAATAGATATGCATTCCCCATATTGCTAAAATAAATGTTGGATGGTGTAGCTATTGTAATTCATGGCCATAACCCTGTCAGTGAGAAGGATAACTTGGAAGGGGGATTATTCTAAAATTGAGGCTAGCCTCTGCCACATAGTGAGTAATAAAATATCATGGTCAAGATATAAGACCCTTTTAAAACCAGCCTTTAGATGGTTGACTACTGAGTAATGTCAATGTGGTATGTGTATGATTTCTCAATTCATTCTTAAATTGCATTTGGAATTTTAAAGTATTTTTTTGAGAACAAATGGAAGAACAGTGATTTGTAGAAGACTATTGTCACAAAATGAAAGTATATGATTATTTATTTTTGTATGTGTCTTAAGATTCTCCTTCCCTATAATTTGAATCCCTTATCCAATCTTTAAAGCCCCATTCTCTAGAGGTGTGCCAACCACAAGACTCCACAGCCTCACTTTTGTGTTTTCAAATATTTAGCAGCAATCAAAGCCCAGACTAAAGTGTCATTTCTTGTTGTCTTTGCACCAGGGTAGTCAACTTTTCAGCCTCAGGTTTTTGGGGGCTTTGATTGGTCTGGGAAACAAGGGCAGCTCATAAAGAAACTTTTATTTTGGATAACTTCAGAACTTATACATGCATTGTGCTCGTTAACCCTTCTGATCTTTCTTTGAATGAATAGTAATACTTTAATTACTCAGTTCTTATAAAGAAACTAAAGAGTAAAGCTTACAGACTTGCCAAACTATTCAGACTTGTTCAGCTGGTAACATAAATAATAGCCATGTTTGCAGTAACTCTGGACAGGAAGAGCTTTCTAGGCAACATTGAGTTGTAGCATAGTGCCTGATTTTTTACCAGAAAAGAGAGGAATGAACTTCAGGGGTTGGTGAAATACATCAACTGGAATGAAATTCAATAAAGCCTTCAATGATGACAGCAGAGGCTACTGTGAGCCCTATGACCCAGATACCAGAATATGTCTCCAGAACTCACCACTGACTGGTAAGAAAATCTGCTATATAGACAACTGATGTGGCATTGTATATGAAATTCTAAGATGGTGTCTTCTTTACGTTTCTGTTGCTCTAAAAATCAAGACCAAGACAACTTAGAGAAGAGAAGCTTTATGTGGTTCCTAAGACTCCAAAGGAATGGAAATATAATATCAGCATACTAGGAAGGCATAGCACTTGAGTTGCTGCCGAACACATACATCTCAATCTTCAACAGGGAAGCAGAGAGAAAACTTAAATTGGTTCTGTGATTTTCAGAAACTCAGTGCCTATCCCCAGTGACATGATTCTTCTAGCAAGGTCATATTTCCTAATATCCCCCAAACAGTTGCCAACTAAGGATCCACACTCAAATGTCTGAGACTTGTAGTGAAGGTAAGGTGGGGTTAACACTTAAATCACCAAGTTCAGAAAGTACTTTTGAGAGGAACATTTGATTTTATAATGAAATTTAGGTCAAGGGGTTTTTTTATTCCAAGATCTATGGTAATAGACCTTTAGGCTCTGTTGATATCTCAAGTAGCAGTGTTCAGTCCTTAGGAAGACCCAGAAATTTCAGGAAAATTTGCACCTTCTTGCTGTATGAATTCTCTGAATTTTGATTCACATCATTTCCATAATTTTCAGAAAATAAATTCTATATAATTTTTATAGTTTTCTGACAGAAACACTCATAGTTATGTTGTAAATTGAATGTAGGCTTAAACATTAGCCAAACACATCATTCCAGAAAATATGCTATGAGTGTTTGTGGAGCAGGGAAATATCTACACAAAGATATATAATACCATAGAATACTCAAAATCATACTCATCTAAAATTTAAAGTGCAAATGAAGTGTGAGACATCCCTTCATGGAATGTGCAAACTAAATATTCATAAATGCTAAGGAAACTCAGAGTGTTAACAGGGATGGACAACATAGTCAGAATTCAATCTGAACACTACCAGGAAAAGATAGTTTATGTATATAAGCAAACACAAATGAAGATTTGAAGTACATTTGGATGGTTAACTTGAAAAAGTGGGGGATTGAGTGTTATATTAGAAGTTTCTGTGCTGTCTCAAAGATGCATGTCAATATTATGAATTAAAAGGAAATATCAAAACTCCATAACAATTATTTGAAAATGCTACATACTATTGCCCTTGCCTTTTATTCCACACAGAATTAAAAGGTAAGTCCCCATTGCTGAAGACACTATGAATGTTAGACCATGACAGAGAGTGACATATGTCAGAAATAACATGGATGGCCCCTCCCTGAGGAGAGATTATCATCTTGTCATTAGCACCATTCAAATTTCCAAATAAGGGAAGCAACAAACAGCCCTACTCAGCTATCCACCTTGTGAACTAGGGCAACCAGAGTGTCACAACTACAGGGAGAGTACTATAGTAGCACACTTGTGTTTAGGTAACCAAAAATCTCTCTAATTGGACTTAAGGACTGCTGAACTTGGGAATACTAGCCAACCACCTGAGATAGTGAAATCATGTTTCTTTCCGGAGGATCTACAACCACACCTTGATAAATCAACATACTACCTAATGGTATTCTAAATATCTGTCTTTATACCTAAAAGTAAATGTAGTCTTCCTACTAAGTTAACTTCTGTTTGCAGCAGATGAAGACCACTGAAATGATGAACAGAATTAAGTTTTATGGTTGTAACACCTGTCCTAATACAGTTTATTCAGTCCTTAAAATACATATACATGTAAAACATTATTAGATTCAAAGTGATGTGCCTTCCTTTTGAAAATATTAATATAGATTGAACTTTACTTAAGCAAAAGCATTATTTTGTCATATAAAGGCTAATAAGAGTAATAGTGTAGATATGATGGCTTGTCTTTATGCATGTTAAAAGCAAATTAAAATTAAGAAGATATGAAGGAGAAACATTTTAAATTACTAATAATATTTTCAGTTTTCTATAACAAATTTACTTTCCTATGCCCTTTCCTTTCTAATATTTTCATTCTGTCCAGAATTCTTGCAAAGGTGACTGTCAGTTCAAGAGATTTAATAAGTGAATATATTTAAAGGTTTAAGAAATAATTTTGTTATTTTTCCACCTAGCTTTCTAATTATGAAAGTACTGTGCATATTTATAGCTATTCAGCTTAAGACATTGTTGGAATCATTACATATTTTAAGAAATTTTTTAGCATTGTGCCAGCCACCCTGCATTTCAAGGTAGCCATATGTTCCTTAGATTCTTTTAAACCGATATAAATTTCAAATACATGCTATATCTAATCAGAATTTTACTTTCTAAAAATTAGCGAGATAAAGTTAATTTATTTGTACTCAAATTTAAAAATAATTGAGATATGCACATTTTATCCTCTCTCTCTCTCTCTCTCTCTCTCTCTCTCTCTCTCTCTCTCTGTCACACACACACACACACACACACACACACACACACACACACACACACACATTGTTCCTATCAGATAAGATTTCTTTTTCTTCAAATGCTGTAGAACAATGTAGATAAACTATTAAAAAAAAATAAAAACTACCACTCCCTTCAAGCTTAATTTTTTAGTGAAATTGGCAGGAAAATGAACAGATTATAATTTGAAAAGTATATTAAAGCTGAAACTCAACTAAGGATGACAAAACTGTATGTTCTCTCTTATATACATACATATTCACATGTGCAGAAACATGCACATACACATGCAAATGTGGTTAAGCATAAAAATAAGAAATGAACCATGATAGTATAGAAATAAATGACATTAGAATTTACTCTATAAATCATTCCCTACAGTTGTTTATTAGGAAAATACATTTAGAGTACCCTTGAAATTGTCAATAGAAAAAAATTCCAAAATTTGTACCAGAATGGTTTAAAGCATTCAGTTATCATTGTGACAAAATACTAAAACGAGTTAACTTATGAGACAAATAAATAAGTAATTTATGTGGATGTGTGCTTTGTGATCCCATGAGCCTTTTGTTTTTTACCTGTGGTGGAAACCATTATGGAAGGGCATGCATGGTGAAGGAGGTTACTTCATTCACTGTACCAGAGAAGCAAAGAAAGAAGGGACCACTATTTCCATTTAGAGCATGCTATAGTTGTCCAACTTTATTTACCCATCCTCACCTCCAAAAGATTTTACTCATGCACAGTAGTGTTATCCAGTGGGAACTAATCTGTTGCAACACAAAAGACTTCAGGGATACATTCTGGTTACAATCCAGAAAGGTACAATTATAAATTAAATGTCTTTCATTAAATGTATTTTATAAACTCTTTCCAGCATTTCATATCTATGTGCATCCATGTAACAATAATAAAGAAAGAATAGGAGACCGTAGATTAGAAAAGGAGTGGAGAAGTCACATGAAAAGTTAGATGGTAGGAGAGGGATAGAAAAAAATGATGCAATGAAGTATTCACGTGTAAACTCCCCAAAAAGAATGAACTATTTTAAATTATAAAAATTCTGAAAAGAAAATAGTCAACTGTAAACATTATATATACATATATGTATGTATATGTATAAAAATGGCTAAAAACATGACCAAAATGTAAATTAAAATGAATATGAGCTCATAATTAAAATCTTTAAAAGATGAAACAGCTAAAGATTGTCTCTGGATAAGTACACATTAAGGTGGTAATATGTCAGTCTTTTAATTTTTCAGGAAATTTCTATCACTTCAATGAATTCCTTCCAAAAGTCATTAAAGGAAGAGAGATAGTAAAATAGAGTAATTAGCGTTGGAATGGCCTATTTCTCCTGTTTGTCACTGATGTTATGGATATCACTCCCATAGTGATTACTCATACCCATGGGCAAAGTGTAACTTAGTTGTCTTGGTTGTAATCCTAGTAAACTGAGCTGCCTGTCTAGTAAAGGAAAACAACTACAGAAGGTAGAATTGAGGAGGGAATACATAGTCTAATTGTGTCTACATTATTCAATTTCATCAGGCAACTATGCAGTTACAGGAAACTATGACATCATATGAAAGTGTATAATTCACATATCTGTTGTACTGAAGACAAATGCTTATAACTCAGATACAAAGGATCTTTGAATAGGCATGTATGACAAACTCCATACCTACCCTATGATATTATTGGAGACTATAGAAAGTGATGCACAGCAGATGCTGTGTTTATAAGAGACCTGCTCTAGAAATATGTACAAGGATCCTTTCTCTTTGTTCATCTAGGCTAGTATGCAGAAACAAAGCTTTCCAGTCATCCCATCCCATCACACTAGACAGGACCAAAGTCATTGGGTGAAATCACCATGGGCTACAATCGCTGAAAATGAAACACTATAAACTTTTCTTTCATTTAAGTCAATTGACTCAGGTGATTGTCACTGTGTCAAAAGCTAAGTAACTTTATCGATTCTAGTTATACTTGTAAAAATAACAAGAATGTAAGTAATAAAATAAAACATTGAATTTTGTTCTCACGATTACAGTCATGGAAACTAAATAACAAACATCTGTCAAAACATCAGGACAGCCAGTAGATACCAACATAACTTCTCCTTAGTCCAAGTCTTGAAGAAAAGAAGAAAATGTCTATTTTTATTTGTTTTAAATAATCATCAAATTAAAACGTTATGCTCCTCCCAACAACCAAACAAAAAAATCTATTAAAAAGTTACAATAAGACAGAAAGCAATCTCCATTTTGATTAATCTAGACACTATATACCATTACAAACATATTGTCTAAGTAGACAACAACACATCTTCAAGTAAGAGACACCAGAGTCACTGGAAAATTGGAGTGGTCATTGGTAGTAACTATTTGCTTATTCCAAATAAAAAATAAATCTGTCCTATTTTAAGGTAGAAGATGCTTTGCAAATATTAAGAGAAGGCTTATTCCTTAACTTCCTATTGATTTTTTGTAAGTTTCCCATCATGTATCCCAGTCTCACTCATCTCCACGGCCCGTTGTGTCTGCCCTCTGCCCTTACACCCGTTCCCGCAAAAGGAAAATCAAATCAAAACAAAGCAAAACAAAAGGAAGCATAGAAACTATTTATCATTGTGAAAACTGTAGTGTCACAGTATGTCCCACATTATACCCCTCTTTCCATACATCTTAACTTGTAAATATTCACTACAGTGAAATTCTGGACTGGTACAAGGCCTCTGGGTTTTGCCAAAATCAATACTGGATGCTCACTGGGACTCCTGGCTATCTTGCTGTTGCTCTGTGTCATGGAGATCCTGCAACATTGGATAAGAAGGACTGGCCCTTTCATCCAATAAAACAGTTCACAGGTGATGTAGATATTGGGGAGGACCAACTCAAAACCCTGGATATGGGCCTGGATGATAGCTGAGTTGTTCAGCTTGTTGGCTTTTTAGCATCCTCACCATTAGGGTGAGTTTTCCAGCCCTCCTTGGGCTAGGTGACTCAATTCTGCCATGATCAGGGGGAAGGAACAGCTTTCTCATTCTCAAGCTCTCTAGACACACCCACTCCACAAGAACCAGCTCCAGTGTGCTGTCCAATCAAGGAATAGAGCCTACTCTCCCAAATGCTGTTAATTGTGTGAGGTGGGTCCAGCTCTCCAGAGTACCAAAGCCAGTGAGGGACTGGGAAAGTTCTGGACAACGTTTGTACATCTACTTGGTCACAGTTGGCTGCCCACACGATGGATTTCCTTATGGTTTTTGGTAGTAATATGTGTCATGGTCAACAATACTGACCCCATCACTGCATGACTATTAACTCATACGTAATCCTCAATGGCAGTGTAAGTTGGAACTTTGCCATGGTGTCAGGTGGTAGGGCTGGCTTCTCACAACATGTCACCCACCGCTTCACTCTCCTTTCCTCCTGCACATCTCCAGTTTCATCTCTCTTCCTAATGGAAAGGGCTTACTTTTAAAGAGAACATGAATATAACAACTTAAATTGGTTTAATGTTTTCACACTGAATATAATAGAAATGTATGAAATCTTGTCAAAATACCTCTAAAGATTAAAAAATGAAAATTCTGAAGAATATTCCCCATAGTGGATATTTGAGCATGTAAAACTGTGTCATGTTACTCTTCTGCCAAGGTTAGACTGTTAAATAACTTGACTATTACAGGAAGCAATAGAAATAATTATTCATAATATAACCAATTCTGAAGAGAAAAAAAGTCAGACCTAAGGAAACTTACAACCTAAATTTGAAAAATCCAGGAGTCATGAGACCAGTGCACAGTATCTTACTTTTCTGTTGTCAGATATGTAGTTGTGGAAATGAAGCCACAGACGATTCCTTCTGGAGAGAAGTAAGAATATGCAGAGAACTTGGATAAACAGACGACATATTTGATAGAAACTGTGACATGAAAGTAAATTTTAGGTAGACAACAGCTGTGAGGTTATTTCTTCTGAACTAAAACCTTCCTTCCAGGAATGAAGAAGATAACAAACCTCACGAGTCTGAGGGTGGCTCAAGAGGTCAGGAGATTTCCTCTCTACATTTTCTTTACAAAGACAGTAAAGTCAACAAATCACTGGGTGAGTGTATTCTCTTTTCACAGAGATGTCTACAAGTAGAACAGGGAAATGTGGCATGATGTTTTCTTGAGATGCAACTTATAGTAATTTGGGCATTGGTGGAGTAGCTGCACTTGAGTCATTCCTACTCCTGAAAGTTAACTCAGTGAACTCTGTGATATACCATTATGAGCAAAATGCATATATCATAACATTAAATATTATAGATTTGGTTTTCTAAGGATATCATTAATTCAAAATTATAGGTACAAATGTTTACATGCTAGAAGTTACCCTCCCACATTTTTCAGATATGACAAATAAGTTACATAATTCTGGTTATCTGAAGAAACAAAAAGGCAATTACTGTATCAGTGGGTCACTGAATCATAACTGTCAAAGAAGGAATTTGCCATGTTTTTTAATGTTATGCTTCTATACTTCCCTTTTCATGTCAATTGAGAAAAGGCCTCAGAGAATAAATCATGGAAATAAAATCTTCTGAAGACAGTTACATCAGGATCTATGTGCATACCTTTCTATCTAACAACTTTATGATGCTCTACTCTATGTTGTGAATAAGATGTGGATCTTCTTCATGATAGGTTTGCAATCTTAAACACTAAACTATCTCTCCAGATCCCAGCTTCTTGAGTCTAAATAGGACTACTTTTCATGGAAATGGCTCAATTAAAATGATATTGTAACACAACAAAGAGAAGGAACATAACATATGCATACATACATTGAAGATATAGCTACCATTAGAATGAAGAAAGAATGATGATAAAATCCAGACAGCAGTCACCTGCCTTGTTGTTTTATTCCAAGTTAATTGCCATATATATATATATGTGTGTGTGTATGTGTGTGTTTCTTTTATTATTAATTTTACTATTATTTTATAATTTTTATTATATATTTTATTTATTTACATTTCAGTTGTTATCCCTTTTCCCCATTACCCTCCCCTAGAAACTCCATATCGCATCCCTCTTCCTCTTGTTTCTTTGAGGGTGTGCCCACCTACCTGCCCTTGAATTCCCCACACTGGAGCATCCAGCATTGACGGAACCAAGGACCTCCTCTTCCACCTATGCCCGACAAGGCCATCCTCATAGTCATATATATATGTGTATATATATATACACATTTATATATGTATATATATACACATATATATATGACCATGGGTCCTTCCCTGTGTGCTCCTAGGCTGGCCGTTTATACCCTGGGAGCACTGGTTGGTTGGTATTGTTGTTCTCCCCATGAGGCCACAAACCCTTTCAGCTCCTTCAGTCTTCTAACTCCTCCATTGGGAACCCCATGATCAGTTCAATGGTTAGCTGTGAGCATCCGCCTCTGTATATATCAGGCTCTGGCAGAGACTCTCAGGAGACAGTTATATCAGGATCCTGTTAGCATGCACTTTCTGGTATCCACAACTACAACTGTGTCTGCCTTTGGTGACTTCACATCATATGGATACCCAGGTAGGGTAGTATCTGAACAGCCCTTCCTTCAGTCTCGGCTCCGTATTTTGTCTCTGTAGTTGCTCCCATGAGTATTTTGTTACTCCTTCA
>NW_021604564.1:30395710-30461304 GCF_004785775.1 Grammomys surdaster | reverse complement strand
TATTTTGTCTCTGTAGTTGCTCCCATGAGTATTTTGTTACTCCTTCAAAGAAGGACCGAAGCACCCACACTTTGATCTTCCTTCTTCATGAGCTTCATGTGGTCTCTGAGTTGTATCTTGGGTATTTCGAGCTTGTGGGCTAATATCCACTTATCAGTGAGTGAGTACCATGTGTGTTCTTTTGTGACTGGGCTACCTCACTCAGGATGATATTTTCTAGTTCCATCCATTTCCCTAAGAATTTCATGTATTCATTGTTTTTAATAGCTGAGTAATAATCCATTGTGTAAGTGTACCACATTTTCTGTATCCATTCCTCTGTCGAAGGACATCTGGGTTCTTTCCAGCTTCTGGCTACTATAAATAAGGCTGCTATGAACATAGTAGAGCATGTATCTTTGTTATATATTGGAGCATCTTTTGGGTATCTACCTTGTTCTTATCCTACATTATAAAACAGTCTAAGAAATCATAAATTTTAAAATGTTAAAAAAAACTTACATTAAATACTACTTTTAAAAGCAGGAAAATAATCACATGACCAAATATTCAGATGAAAGTTAATTATATATTTGAATTTAATGGCTATCTAAAATTCAGACTGTAAACATTTTATTGATCACTGTGATACACTAAAAACAAAACTCATGATTTTGGAGACTACATAAAACATTATAAATATTTATATAATAATTTGTCTCACAACAAGTATACATTAACCTAATATCAATTTATGGAAATATCTGACAGTGATGATATACATTAAAATTCAATAACATCTGTTTCACTAACCTGACAGATAACATATTTGGAATAGGAGCAAATAAAATTTAATCAATTCAGTCATGGTAGATAAGGCCATAAGGTCTCATAATTTCAGCTGAGATGGACAATGAAATTGCTGAAGATGATTATTGGTGTAATCATCTTTTAGGAAACACGAGTGATGTGACTGAGGTCTTACCATATGCAGCACTTTCCAAATCATTATGCTTGCAAATTGATGTATGTTCAATCTAAAATTTCAGAGTATAAATTACTACCTTGTTAGGTATAAATATAATCTGAAACATTTTTCTTACTGAAAAATATGATTAGGACCTACTCATGAAAAGGAAGACACCATTATTCTAAAATGTTTCAGACACTCTAGATCTGGGTCGTTGGATGAGGAAAAAGGAACACTGAAAGATAAGAATACACAACTTGTGTTTTGACCTTTTGTTTCCCTCTCATTTTTATGAGCTACCTATTGTGTACCTTGAATGCAATTGAGTTTTTTGCTTCACAAATTAGTAGGAATCTCTGTTTTTAATTTAGAAATCAGCATTGTTTATTCCTGGCTGGATTGTGATACTTAGTGGGTGACTCTGGATTATGTTCTTGGTGTGTTCTCAGCTCTTCTGAAGACTTGATGTGACCCTGCCCCGTGCAAAGTTCACCTCTGGTGCAAAATCTGCTTGAGAAGAATCTTACTGATTGACATTTAGAAGAAAAAACATCCAAATGAAAACAGTATTATTTTTGAGAGATTGTACTCTGAAGGGGCATTTATTAATTTCCATGATATAATCTTTTTTAAGGCAACCAGTGTTTGAAAATCACAAGTTTTAGAGAGATAAACTATATCTATAAATATAAGTATTGTAAAACAGGCTTTAAAATTTATACATTTTCCCATAGGAGAAAAAAATCATTATGATATTTGCATCATTATGACATTTTCAGATGGCTTTGCTTTCCTGACTGGGTTTCTGAATTGTGTCAACACATTTGTTTGATATCACTGCCGTCCTTATGAATGTAATGGACTTTCCCTGTGAATGGACTATTTTATATACTTCTTCTTATTGTTTTGTTTTAGTTTTTGTTTTGGTTTTGATGTTTTAGATAACTCCATGTCTCTAACTGCTTTACATGTCATTATAGAGAAGGAGATTATTCTGAGTGAGCCTAACCTAAGCGAATGGACTGTAACAGAAATTGGAGATATTTGAAAGTGAGTTTAACACACATTCATTCATAGCAAGCTGTCATGTTGGTCAGAGCTCGGCATGTCTGTCAGTGGGAAGACTTATTTATAAACACTGACTTTTTTCCTAAGCTAATAATACATGCAGAATCTCAACCTTTCAACCACAAGGCACTCAGTTCTGTGTCACCTGATGGTCTTAGACAGGATTGTGGGTCTCAGATGGGACTGTGAGCAATTCCATGCCCTCATTGCATCTATGAGCTTATGAAAAAGGCACCAACATAATTTAAACAAACATTCAATTAGGACTGAGAAATAATTGGCTGGGAACTGAAATAATCAATTAAGTGTGAAAATTTCTCACACAAAAATAAGAGAACTAATACAGTTACTTTAAAGCCCTGTGTGTTTTCAATAATACTTATAAAAGATATCAAGTTTAACATCATTTTCAACATTCATGAATTTAGAATAAGCTACAAGACCTCTGAGTATGAATGTAAGGGCAGATTCCACAGTGGATCAAGTAAAGAATAACAATACAGCAGAATGAAATAGAATGGATGGAGCATCAAATTGCCTGGAGTCCCTGACTTTATAAAATGGAAGAAGAAAGTGGAATGTGCTGGTTTGTACCTGTAATCTAGGGTTAGGATATAGATGTTAGAAAATTTATGTCAGACTTTTAAGATAATCTTCCACTATATAGCTGTATTGTTAAAAGTTCTATTAAGAACGAAATTTATTTTAAAACATATACTCCCTCTCTCTCTCTCAACTTGGATGTCTCAGTTGTGCTTCAGAATGCCAGTAGACTAAAATGTCAGTGAAGGAATGTCCAGCAAGATGGGATTAGACAAGCAAAGACAAACATCCTTGTTCCATGTGAACTAGGTTAGAGGTGGATTTTCCCACCTAATAAGATGTGGATTAAAGATGTGTCTCCCCAACTCAAAAATTCAGATTAGAATGGATCTTCCTACTCAAATTATGGAAAATTCTTTTACAAGTGTGACCACCATTTTGGTGTTTATAGATGTAGTAAAGATGACAACCAAGAATAGCTATCACAACACTAAGTCCAGGCAACCTGGTTTACGTGAGACTGTCTTACAAAGCTAAAAAAAAAAAAAGATTTAGGACTTTGTATGTATACAAGCTTTCATCTTGCTCTTCCTCCCAAGTGTACCTAGGAACACATGTTCTAGACATCATATATTCCTCACCATGGAGCTAAAATAAAATGATTCTCTCTTAAGATGCTTCTCCCAAAGTACTTAGGCACAGTGACAAAATGATAAACTCACCATCTCATCACTGCCTCTGTGTGATACTGTACTCTTATAAGGCTCCAAACAAACATACCATTGTAAAACTAGAAACCACGAAAGAAGTGATGATTATTTTTCCTACTAAAATAAAGCCTGCTTGTGAACTAGAGAGCAATAGCAATATTTAGCAAAAACAAATTGAAAAGAAGGTGCTGACATCTTCAATAATATATACGGTGCCTGTGAAGTGGAGAACAATAGCCTATGACTTTGTTTTACTAACACCTTCAATAGGTTTATGCATATTTCTTTATTCCTGTATTCTTAAATTGAGTTTGTAATTATTAAACATTTATTTTTAGAGTTGTAAAATAATACAGCTACTTAATTTTTCAGTGTTAAATAAGGGAACACAGGCTAGAGTAAAATTAGTAATCTGCCTTTTTCTTTATTATGTATGTATCATTTACATATAATTAAGAGCAGTCAATACCACTGTTGTAACACACACACAGACACAAACATGCACACACAAACACACACACACACACACACAAACACACACACACACTTCATTCTGATTTCTACTAATGAAGAGAAGGATAAAATGGTTATCAATAAAACCAGACACAAATATCAATCAATCAATCAATCAATCAATCAATCAAGTCATAGGATTTTTTGTTTTGCTTTGTTTTTTAATCCTACAATGAAAAACTGGAAGACACGGTAATGACTCCTAAGAGCTACTAAAAGTAGATAAAGAGACAAACAAACAAATGTGTCTATTTACGTAATGTGCTTGTCTGTAACAGGTTGCAAAAAGAAAACTTTTTTTACTCATTAAGTCATTAAGACTGAGAAATTAAAGTGAGACCTTTAAAACCTATCACTGTACTTTGTGCAGAGTGTCTATAAAAGGTTAGAGAATTCTTAAATCTCATGCAAAATTATGCAGGTAGCACATACTAATTTTATGTGAAACCATTGTGTTTGAGCATATAAATAAATTTCTTTTACAAATGTACATATTTTAAGAAGCATAGGATATTTCACAGGAATCATGATTTTTTAAAACTTATTTGCTTTAAAATAAATTGGAATGATGATGTTCTGTCAACCATTATAATAAGAAAAAAAAATGAAGACTAGGACCAGAGATCAAATTCAAATTTCCTCAAACATGGAAGATTACCTACATAATGCCTGAGTGTTTTTAAACTGTTATAAATACTTGAAAATAGGCAAAAGACATTCAAATTACCCCAGTAACATATAAGGTATGTGATGGTAATTGGTATATTCTATGTACAATACATATGTGTACAAGTGTAGTTAGGGAACAGCAGCTTATGTTGTAGATCCAGAAGCATCTTTCTTCTAATCTCTACCTCCTTCCGTGTTAATTACATCTTACTGCCATGGGTCTGTGGCTGATTTTTCTTATCCTTTCAAATGCACTCAGGATATATTTGGAAACCCTATTCTGAGTATGTATTACTACACGAAAACCTAATCAGACCAGTGAGCCTGAACTGGACATGAGCACAGATACTCAATTGTCTCCACAATTCCTCATTTTTGAAATTAGATAATAGTTTATTATTATCTTGGGGTAATTAGTTTAGCACTGATTTACCAAGGAAAAGCCTGCTATAATTTTATTCTACTTTTTGTTAAGTATGAGATGGGAAAAAAATCAAAGAATATAAAACATAATAGTTTTAGTAATTTATTTTTGCATCTGAGTCATTGTCTCTGTGGTGGAATGTTTCTAGAAGAGGCTTCCATACATTTAATCCTAAAGAACTTTTATTAAGAAGCCAATTGCCAGGAAGGGCCATCTGGAGACCATTCCACTTGGGTATCCATCCCATGTGCAGTCACCAAAGGTATACACTGATGTGGATGTCAGGAAGTACATGCTGACAGGAGCCTAATATAGCTGTCTCCTTAGAGGTCTGCAAGAGTCTGACATATTCAGAGGCGGGTGCTCACAGCTAACCATTGACCTGATCAAGGGATTCCCAATAGAGGATTTAGAGAGAAGACTGAAGGAGATGAAAGGGTTTGAGGCCCATAAGGAGAGCAACAATACCAACCAACCAGAGCTCCCAGGATCTAAACCACCAGCCTGGGAGCACACAGGAAAGGACCCAAGGTTCCAGCTATATATATAGGGAAGGATGGCCTTGTCGGGCATAGGTGGGAGAGGAGAGCCTTGGTCCCATGAGGACTGGACGCCAAGTGTAGAGGAATTCGAGGGTAAGAAGGTGGCAGTGGGGGGTAGGTGGGGGAACATCCTCATAGAAGCAGGAGGAGGGGTGTTGGGATAGGGGGTTCCTGGGAGGGGGAGAAATGGAGTAAGGGGATGACGTCTGAAATGTAAATAAAATATCCAATAAAAAAACTTAAAAGAAAAAGATGATAGTGAAGACGGAAAAAAAAAAAGAAATCCATTGTCAACTGCAGCCTTCATTAGAATTTCTTCTCATGACATTCTGTAAATGAAGTAGTAATTTTAAAAAAAATACAAATCCATACAAAAATATTGTTTTTTTAAAAATTCTAGTATTTTTAACATTCTTAAGTTATTTAACATTTTTAAAATTTTATTTTATTTGTGTGTGTATGTCTGTTTTTGTTTATCTATGTTTATGTATGTCTTTACATGCACAAGGGTCTATATCTGTGTTGTTATGCACACTGGCACCATTGGAGGCCTCACAAGAGGGCATCAGATCCCTTGAGGATGAATTAGAGGTATTTAAGAGTCCATACTTGTGGGTGCTTGACTTGTACTCTGGTCCTCATGACTGAGCAAGATTTTCTATGCATGATATCTTTTTTTACCAGCTCAACTTAATCTTTTCATGACTTGATCAAGAGGGAAACCAACAGTCATGATAATATGAAAGAGGGAAGTCTCATGAGGCTTGTCTAGGCAAACAACTATAGTCAACTAAGGAGTGTTGAGAACAGGAGAAATTAATCATTCCCAGGGAAGAGTTCCTGAACTGATTATCTAGTATCAAGTTGTTTTCTGTGATATATTAGACTGAATAATATATACTAAGTTGTTATCTCTGATATCATATTGACTGAGTAATATATATGATTTTGTAAAAGATATTAAAGAAAAGTAAACCCAAGGCAATGCTCTTGAGATTCACATTTGTTTTAACTCATGGCAGCTCTGAATTCAAACAGAATTAGAGGAGGAAGGTCTGTGAATCACTTCACTTTTTGATTTGTTATTGGCAGTTTACTGTAATAAACAAATAATACATAGTGCAGGAAAATGAAGAGACATCAAACAAGTATAGGGCTGTTAGTCTTTAGAGATTTAATCAAAGGTGCAGATCTGCAAAAGGAGAAAGTTATCAGCAGTGTAGGCAAATTAAAGGCCTTCCAGTGGTCAGGATACATGACATGAATGACATAAAACTTTTTTTTAAGAGAAAAATATGAAAATGTTGAATGTTTCAGCTTCCAATTATTCCTGAATTTGTTTCCTACAGCACATAATTTCTAATTTTGTAGATAATTTGATGTCAGTATGTATTATAGGTATTTAAGAAGTATAAAACTCTTTTATAATATGTATATTAAAATGTGATATGTGTTTGTGTGTTTGTGCATTTGTGTGTGTGTGTAAATATCTTGGCTGAATCATTTCCTCGGTTGACATAAAACCCTTTGTGTACCTAAGCAGCAAATAGAAAAAGCCAACAATGCATTATATAACCTAAACTGAAAGAGGTTATTTAGTTCTAACCAAAATATATACGAATAAGTAATGCTTCAAATGGGGGATTATTAACCAACTGTCATAGCTTACAATTTTATACTATTTGAAGAATAGTTATAATTACATTAAATAATTTAAGAAATGCTTAATAAGCAGTAGCTTTTAAGGCAATATTCTACTCTGAGGTTTGGGGACTTGTGAACAATAGGTTAAAAGCATATTTATACAGAATTTTTAATAAATGTGTGAATCACAACAACAGAGTTCACCCAATCTTATATGGCTGACAACTTCCATCAAAAGCAAAGTCTGAAATAAAGCATTTAGACCAAAGAGAGGAGGCAAGCAAACTAGAAAGACCAGGTCATTGATACTAGCATGGAAGTCATGGGGCACCACAGGCTGCAGGATATGACTCCAACCTGGTCTTATATATGAAATTGAAAATAATAGAAGATTGTCAAATGTGAACTTCAAATTGGATTAGACAGTGTTTAATAGAAAACATGGTAAGAGAGATAAAATTCATAAGACCTCTAGAAAGGAGGAGTACATCTTCCATATGACTGGCAACTATTGTGGTGGAGCCCCAACAATTTAAGGTTAGAAATAAGATGATCTGTGATGGTCTGGCTGTAGGACTGATGAATGACATCTCAGTTTTTGATTTATCCCAATAAATAATGATGATATGTACCCATTTACATTAACAAGTTTCTAATAAAAGTTGTATCGAAAGAAACGTTTTCCTTTGGAATTATCTTAACTCAAATGATTTTAGACAACTCAGTATTCTAAATTATGATGTGATCAGCAATTTTTCTCTGCATCTTAATTTTGTCATAAGAAGGGAAAATTCTCACATGATTAGTCTACTAGTTAAGAAGGTTTCAAAAACATGCAGAAACCCTTATAGTCTTTTAATGAGTATGTCATCTTTAGGAGGAATCCTAGCTTCTAAATCTGTAGAAAGAATAGATGGTGACCTCACATGTTCTTTTACTTTAATGTTTCGTTTTACATGTAACAGAGTTTATCTCAAACACAGTTGAACATGTTCATATGCCATACCAAGTACAAATGTCTTCATACTAAGTACTCTTTGGAATGAATAACATCTGATTCACGAATAAAAGCAAATGTAGATAAAGTGGTAAGCATACATACATGTATGTACTTGGAACTGACTGAGACAGATGAATACGCACTCTGTGTGTGTGTTTGTGTGTGTCTGTGTGTTTGTGTGTCTAGATTGAGATATCCTATGAAATAATAATTTTGTTCATGTTATACCAGAAACTCTGGAGTAACATCTAATATTTTCAAACAAGTATCAAAATTTAACTAGATATCAGGTATTAAGTGTAGAAGGCTTAATCACTGCTGTAATTAAGACTAGTAATATTATATATACATAAATACATAAATTGAGGGTCCGAGAAAAAGAGCCACTCTTGGACAACTAAATTGCCTCATTTGCACTCTCTAATTGTGAATTAGACTGTAAGAAGATGATATATCCAGAGCCAATTATCCTGCCTCAGTATTATCCTAGGAATTTATTTTAGGTTCCTTTGTAGCCAGGGAAAGTATACATTTGAATGTATGGAAACTCTAAAGATATATTAATAGTCCAAAAAGATTGTACTGAGCAAAAGTTAAGAATGTAGAAGATAAAAGATAACATCTAAAATGTTAACAATGTTTGTATGATTTCCTGTCTGCCAATTATATGATTCCCTGCCAATATAATTTAAGTAATTTGATTTCTGACTTTTTTGTTCTGTGGTTTCAGAAGTTCACATAACTACTTCTACACTGTAACATTACTCAGACTAACCTGAATCTTTGTTACTAGGCAAGTCAGTCATATTTATATCAGAATAAAATCATCCTTTGCCTTTGACACCAGGGGTGTAATTTTTATTGTTTTATTTATTTACATTTCAAATGTCCCACTTTTTGATCACCCTGCCACAAGAGAGCCTCACTTTCCACCCCTCCACTTCCTTTCTAAGAGGGTGCTCCACCACCCACTCATGCCCACCTCACCCCACTAGCATCTCGCTTCTCTGAGGCATCAACATTCCACATAACCAAACACCTCCCTTCCCACTGAGGCCAGACAAGGCAGTGTGTAGCAGAGGCCAGGGACCAGCCCCTGTGTATTCTTTGATTCCTGCTTTAGTCCCTCGGAGCCATGAGGGGTCCAGTTAGTTGATACTGTTGTTCTTCTTACAGGGTTGGAATCCCTTTCACCTCCTTTAGACCTTCCCCTAACTCTTCCATAGTGGTCGCCGGGCTCAGTCCAATGGTTGGCTGTAAGTACCTTCATCTGTCTCAGTCAGGTCCTGGTAGAGCCTTTCAGAGGACAACTATACCAGGCTCCTGTCTGCAAGCACATCTTGGCATCAGCACTAGAGTCAGGGTTTGGTATCTGCAGATGGAATGGATCCCTAAGTGGTGAGGTCTCTGGATGGCCTTTCTTTCAGTCTGTGCTCCATTTTTTGTCGGGCATTTCCTTTAGATAGGAACAATTCAGGGTTAAAATTTTTGATATGGGTGGATGGCCCAATCCCTCAACTGGGGGCCATGTCTGTCTATCAGAGATGGTCCATTTAGGTTCTACTTCCCAGCTGTTGGCATTTGGACTAATGTCATCCTCATTGGGTCCTGGGAGCTTCCCACATTCCTGGTGTCTGATTCTTTCCAGTGATTCCATCCATTCCCCACCCCACACTGCTGCATATTTCTATTCATTATACTGGTTCTCAGGGCTTTTCTCCTGACCCCCTTCAATACATGAAACTACCTCATTTTATTCTCTTCACCTCCTCTCTCCCACCCAGATTCCTCTGTCCCTCTGCCAGGGGTGTATTTTATACAGACATAACAGTGTATAATTATTTAAAGCATTGCCACTAAAGCAGTATCTAGGTAGTAAACTGAGTTATAAAAATGAAGCTAATCCACATTCTCAAATATTCTCACTTTTGAAATTGAGAAGATAAAATTAGGTTGCCAGTTACATGAAAATCGGACCCAAAAGCAAAATTAGTGGTCTAGGATGACCCAGAAACAGGGTTTCCAAAGAAAGAAGATAGTTGATATTTAAAACATAGTTAATAATAATAAAAAAGGACAAGAACAGAGAAAGCCAAGCATTTGATACAATAGGCTGAAATTCACTGAAGATCTTGCTAGAGTCTCTTTCAGTGGTCTTTTGTTTTTATAAAATGCCTAGTAAGAGCAAACTTCTCCATAAAAAGAATGATGTGAAGTTGTTGGCACATGTCCCAGTGAAGAAATTTTGGAATAAGAAAGGTCAGGTTGTTGTTTTTGTTGCTACTGTTATTGTTGCTTTTACAAAGATGGGAAAACTTACAATTGTTGATCCAAAAGATGCTCAGAACAAAGGAACAGGTGGCTAACTGGTGTCTATTAGCATACCAAGGCACTTGTTGGCCTCACTCTCTCAAAATAACAAATACAGGTAGCTTTTCTCAGCTCTTTCTCATTCTTTTATGCCCAGATTGCTAAAACCCCAAAGAGACCATCAGGAACTGCAACTCTGATGCAAACACATGAGGGTCTTTATTCAAGCTTGAGCTGGGCCTCAAGTCTTCCTGGTGTTTCAGGATAGGCCTGGAGATCTAGTAGAAGGGATTTTTAGAGGAAAAAAAACAAAAAAAAACCACACAAACAGAGGTTTCCACGTCTTGACATTACATGATTGGGTAAGAAGTTTATGGGGAAGTTGACCTTTAAAATGGTTGGCTTGTTTTAGGCATCAAGGCCACACACAGCTCTAGCCAGGCCATGTGGATCTCCTGAGTGACAAGAATATACAGGAAAGGGAGGATTGGATGGAAATGTTATCTAGTAGAACCTGTGACTCCCAGCACCTGCAGCTAGCTGGATGGGTTTCAACCTGGTACCTGGTCCTCTGCTTAAGCTTGTGTTTCTCACTTAGGTCTCTCAACTCCACATCCTACCATTAACTTTTCCTGCTCAAGGGCTTCCATTCTCCAAGTTTCTCATTTGTACATAACCCTGACATTAAGTCATGTACCCTTTTGGTCCCATTTCTCTTTGGCCTTTTCTTGGCCTTGCTCCTGCTCTCTCTGTCTCTATCTCTGTCTCTGTCTCTCTCTCACTCTCTCCCTTCCTTCCCCCCTTCCCATCTGTCTGTATTCTCCTCCATAAAAACAATTAAAACTGTCTCTTCAACCATCACTTAGAGTGATCATGTCCTTTATACTTTATACAACAGTAACTCCAAAAATTATAGTAGAATCAGCTGAATGCTACAATGCAATGAGAAGATCATGAACCAAAGGAACACTCAATCAATTAATCAATCAATAAATAAAACAAAACATGAAGCAAACAAACGATAACAAATCTAAGGATGGCTCCCACCAGAAAGTGCTAGCAGTGGAAGGGGAAGCAGAGCTTCATGTAAAAGAGAAGTTAGATAGTCCTAGTGACCAGTGACTGCTGCTAAAGGACAAGACCACAGCTCTCACAAACCTCAAACTTAAATGTGTGTTTTGCTTCTAGCAGGATGGGTCTCTTATCTTTGTTAAGGTTTTTATTGATATTATAAAATATAATAACATATAAAGAAAAAAAATACTTGGAAAGAAAGGGTTTCTTTCATCTTACAACTCTCATACCATATTCCAAAACTGAGATCCATCCTATCGGGAAAGGAGGGTGAGAACCTAGAGGTTCAAACAGTTACAAAGGAATGGTATTTACTTCCTTGGTCTGGTGGAATATTCAGACTTTCTTTTATAAATCAGAAGCACTTGCTGAGAGGTAGCCTCTCCCACAAAATCATCAATCAACAACACAACCAACAAACTGTTAAGACAATTATCAGAATTGTTTTCTAGATTGACAGTCCTCCTACTCAACTGGATAGCTTGTATCAGATTGACAGAAAACTAACCAATGAATCACCACAGGAAAGAAGTTGTCCAGGTTCCAAATGCTTTGTACAGGTGCCATATTTAGAATGAAGTCTAACTCTGAGCTATACAGAAGATAAGAGAACAGGGAATAATCATGAACTGGGGAATAATCATGGATTTAACTTGACACAGGTTAAATTCTCCTTGGAGAAATTTCTAGAGTATCAGAAGGAAAAAGGTGGACCAGCTAAAATGTTTGTGGGCTAGTTGCTACTTTACAAGAAATGTAGCTTTTCCTTGAGTGTCCTAAAGGAAGAATCATCAACTAGAAAGCACTGGAGATCAAGGCCTAAAGACAGAAAACAATTGTTAGATTAACCTCTGACAGAACCTGTGTGCCATAAAATTCAATGATAGGATTCCAGGAACTCAGATCCTCCTGTGGAAAATTTTACACCTACAGATGCTTCATTATGGTAGAGTGATGGCTTTGAAATGCAAAGACAGGACCACCTGGACAGATCTGAGTACTATGGTGCTTCCCTTCTGTCCAAAATGCTTGGAAGAAACCACTGCCTAGACCATTACCTTCCAGGAAGTACCATCCGAGGAGTCTAGAGAGGGTGGGAACTTTAAAACTGCAGAGATAACTTTGGGAAACACAGATCCTATATGCAAATTAGAAGATACTAAAGTAAAGCTAACTCTGGTAGATATCTGATCCTTGCTAAGTAAAGACCCATTTCAATGACAAAACAGAAATTAAATCATCCAACTCATTACACAATTCTCCCCTAAACTCTCCAGTATACAATCTTCTGTCTCTAACTTTTGAAATACAGAAAGAAGTTGGTATGACCTTTCTTGTGCATATTTTTTATTTCTCTTTATTTTTCAGTTTCTAAAATGCTTTTGATAGTGAATTTACTTTATCTTACTGGAATTTTTTATATTCCCTTTTATTACCTTTTGTATATTTATGTGAATATTTATTCATTATTAAGAATTTGCTTTCTTTTCCTTTTCTTTTTCATGATTTTTATGCTTTTTAATTTTATGTTTTGATATATATATATAAAAGAAAAAAGAGTGTGCTTTTTATGTTATTGTGGATAAAAATTATTAAGAATCACATCGTTAAAGAGACTTCACATACATAAAATTGAATGAGTAATGAAGTGCCCACAGACTCAATAATGACATGAGTGTCTTTGAGGTAACCTCACTTTTGAGATTGGATTTGAGACTGATACCATGGAAGCCTTTACTTGTCTTGTGCTGTAAGCCTGGTCAAAAGTTTATGGACATGAGAATCATAAACACTGTACTCTCATTTATTCATGGTGATTTGTTAAGTGGATATATACTTAAACTACCTACTAAGTATTTATTTTTACAGCTTTAAGACATGGATAGCTCTCAGTCTTGGTCAGAAGAATCATGTTTTGCAGTGGTCCTATAAGATTTCATGGTTGTTTGAAGAATAAATTACAAGTGAGAACTAATCTGTGAATAGGACATCAGTATCATCCAAAAGGTCCAGAGAACTTTGCAGAAGAGGAGTGCAAGTATATAAAAGCAAAAGGAAGAGCACTAAGAAGTAGCACCTTATGATGTGGCCATTGTAATTATGAAGATAGCATAGAACTGACAACCTGGAAGTCTATTAGGAAAGAGAGAGAGAGAGAGAGAGAGAGAGAGAGAGAGAGAGAACAAATTAAGGAATGAAGAGTGAAACTGGGAATTAGGAATTAGCATGAGTATGAAGAGCTAAGAGAAGATAACAGAGTTAAATGTGAATATGATCATAACACAATAAGTATAGATGTTACATGGTCAAAATCAAAATTCTATATATCATATAGATAGAAAACAAATATTTTCTAGTTGAAACAAGGTTTTTTAGTAATAAAAAATAAGAATGGAAATATTGTTATATATCAACAAACTTAATTTGACAGTGATGGCATAACCTTACAATGTATTTAATTTAAATGTACATTTTATATTGTAGGACTACATGCATCTTTTTCATGGAATCACAAAGCAAATTGGAACAAAATCAATGTCAAGCATATAGTTTGATTAAGCAAAGAACGCTAAGTGATAAAGGGAAGTTCAAGCGGTCATTTGTAGTCCAAGGAAAAAGAGGAATACTATGGTGTATTGTACTATGGTGTATTGGCTGTTCTCAAAAGAAGTGACAAAGTAAACTGAAACATGATCCAGAAATCTATTGACGATGTTACTTGTCTGATGTGAGCCATAAAACCGTACATGGGAGAAAGGAGGAGAGATGTTGAAATGACAAAGTTATAGGGCAGGAACAAAGCACTTATTGGTTAAAGATATATACGTTGGTATTAGTTTTGGAATGGATTTCTATTGCCAAGTGATGGAGACTATGAGACTATGCAGAGCTGAGACTTAGGGTTAAGGAGGATAAATCCCCTGGAGGTTGGGAGAAGAATATGAGAAACAGAAGTGGTAGTGCTTGTTACTCCACAGGACTGGATTTCTTAGAAAAAGAAAAGAAACGAAACCAACCATGATAAACTGACTGTTTTCGGCAGGTGATAGCTGCCATCAGTGTATTTAAACTTAAAGAGATAAAAGGGAACATGAAATATGTGGTAGTTAAAGAGGTTTTGTTGGTAGCCTCCTATAAATTAGAGTACTGATGTAACATTTGGACTTGAAGCAAAGACAACTCAGAGTAGATAATGAGGTAGTACGTATCGGTGAAGTGGCCAACTAAAGATAGCTGACGTTCACTTGGATAACTTTGGGACTTTCATTCTTAAGTGAAAGAAAGGGAATATGTTGAAAAATTTAAATTTTTGGAGAATATTGGCATAAATTTTATGCCTGCTCTGCTTTTATGCTTTTATACATTTTATGAAATATACAAACCCTAAGTATAGTGGTGCAGCAATATCCCAAAGGTGTCATTCTGCTCCATCTGAAAACAACCACCCAAACCAACCAAACCAACTAACCCACCAAACAACCAAACAAAAAACCAAAAACCCAAAAACCCAAAACCAAAACAAACAAATAAAGACAGACTTAAAACTGGCAAATTGCTTTCACAGATCTAGGAAATATGTCAACCTCTAGTCTGTTCCTCTATCCCATCTACCCCAGAGTAAACTTCTCACATTTCCTCTTATTTACACTGTGATTTTAGCACAGTCTTTCACATCTCCTTCTTACTCTTTTTGTTAGTGTCAAAATATGGTTATGAGAACAGGATTTTAATTGTCTTTTTAATCGAAAGTTTGAATTCTCTAAAATTTAGAATTTAATTCTGTACTTTCCTCATTCCTAAAACATCTAGCTTCATGGTATCTGCCAATTCCAACTGAGGTTTCAGTGTCTGTGAAGTGACTAATTCATTACTAGTTTTAATCATTACATATTGATTATTTGAATGTTTATTTTCCATCACTAATATTTGTACAGTGAGGCAGAGTACTTATTTGTGGCTATAAATATTAAAAAGATCAAGGAATTTTAAATAGCTCATATAAAAAGTCACTACAGAGACAGAAGGATTATTTGACATCAAAACATAGATATTTTTAATGACAGAAGAAAAGTAATGTCTGGTTGGAAAAGGCAGCTTCATGTTCCTTTTGATGTAAAGAAGTTCTCCAAAGCATTTGAATTTTCTTGAGAGATATCTTAATGTTTCATATTCTTTCCCCAAAACATGAAACTATTTTGAATATAAAATGGAGTTTATAACACAATGCATTATCATGAACTTCAGCAAGCATTTAAAAAGTAATATATACTGACCTTCCGAATATAAGTAACAATTCTTAGCTGTGCTCGTCCTGGGAACTCAGAAGATTTCTGTTTTGTTTTAATAGGTTGGTAGTTTTCTTTCTCTATTCTAATGACACACAAATTCGATTTTAATGAGAATACTGACTATTTTATAGTCATAATTTTGAGATTTAAAAATACTTTCAAAACTCATTGTTTTACAATCTAGAACAAATATTAACATTTAAAAAACATGAAATCATCCAGATATTTAGTTAATTATGATATTTCATTTGCACACAATTAATGTACATGTATAATTTGAAACTTTTCTATGCAGAAGTATAAGATGTGATTTCTATTTTATCAAATTAATCACCATTCTAAAAATGTCAACCTATACATTGAGAGTTTTGTAATATCACATTATTGCTCAATATATTTTAGATTCAGACTTTATATTTATTTTGCAATATTAGCTGTGTTCATTTAGTAATTATGTAAAATTCTGTGGAGAATTGAAATAATCACAAAAATCAAACTCTTTGTCTTCCAGCCATCCGTTCTCATATATGGATCTGCAGGATACCTGCAATCCTGCCCGAAGCTGCTTAGACCAGCATTCCTTCTGATACACAGGGCTGATTAAATCTGTTGTATCTAATAATTGTTGTATTGTTGCCAACACTGGAGAGTAAGGCAAGGTGACAGGTAGATTCTAAAGAATCACTGTTTTCATATCATAGCAGCATTAAATCGTATCTCTATTTTGCCTGAAAAAATAATGCCTCAAAATCTGTTACTTCAGATGTTTTTCGTCTATAATATGTACAAAATATAGTACTTAGTTTTAATGACTGAGTAATATCACAAAATTTGATAATGCAAATGACAATGAGAAAATTATTTGTAGGATAAATAATGAGAAGATCCTGATGATATTATTATATTTGGAATTGATTGAAATATAGTTCAAAGGATAGTAAAGATCCTACAGACAATAAAGAAATTCCAGAAGACATTCTATGATGATACAGATATCCAATATACAAGTGTCTAGATCTCTAATGTAATGAAACCCTAGTTGTTTGCCTGGAAAGCATAGATACCTAGGACTGGAGCATATACTGCCAACTTGAATCACAAAGCTGGAGCAGAATCACATATGTCTATCATATAATTTTATAGCAATCATAACCACCTCATTTTTTTCTGTTAATTATTGCATTATCAATCAACAGAATTCCACATGGTGAAACAGAATCACATCTTTGAGAAATAAGAAAGTTATTCTAGAATCCTTTTACAAGCAAACTAAGCCAGAGAGATCAGCAAAATTATAAATTAAAACTCAAGAAGCTGATAAAGACTACTTTCTGTGCCAGGTATGAAAATTTTAAAATTAAATATAAGAGAATTTAAAATTGCATAGTATGGTAGCAAATACTTTGAAATCTTACAGATATAGTCAACTCTTAAGGATTATCTTAGTTTGAGGTCATGTTATAACGTGCTTCTGAATGATGCCATAACTGCAGATTCTGTCAACCACAGTGTATTCATGAGACAATGTATGATTCCACAAGAAGCAACTCTTGCAATATTTCTATATTTAAAAGAGTTCTGGTGTATTGGTTTGTTTGTATGTGTGTGTATATATGTATGTATGTATGTATGTATGTATGTGTGTATGTATGTATGTATGTGTATATGTGTATTAATAATACTAAAATAAAAAGAGACCGTACATTTGAGAGGGAATAGGCAGCAGAAGACCTGTGAGAGGAGAGAGAAGGAAGAAAGAAATGGAAGGGGAAATTATATATTTATATTATAATTCAAAAAAGTGAAAGAAAATGCATTCTATTTATTTAAGTAAACCATTATTCTTGACAATCTTTCCAATTGTGAATCTCTTCCTGCCTTGTTAGCATTAATATCAATATGATGATGGTTCCAAATTATAATTTGTAAAATTATCATACTTTTGCCAACATATGCTTTCTATTTAAATATTAAGGTTTTAGTGGACACTTCTCTAAATACTTTGCTACAGAAAACATGTTCATATGTTTCTTCATTGTTTGTAATTTGAAGTTTAAGGCATGCTTTCAATAGTGGCGTGTAGTTTTCTTTGCTATTGCAGATGAAATATGGCAGAAGTAAATTCTTTTGCTTAAGGAGACATCACAGAAGTTTAAATTAACCCTGTCTTGTTCTTTCACTTCCTAAGTTATAGCTTTCTTGTATCTGGAATTAGTGCAAGATTCAAAGCACAAGTCAATGATAATGACCACCAAACACTGATTCTAAGTTCACAGCCAAATCTAAGTTCGTAGGTTTTCATGCTACCTCTAAACCTACCACCAGATGTGAAGATAGCATTTTGTTTATATTTTCTGTCTCAATTTATGAGCTGACACAAATAGTAATATCACTACAACTAATTCAGATCTTTAGGCTCAGGACTTTTATACCAGTAACTGCGATAAGGACATGTCAGATGATTTCCTTCCCTGTCGTCTTGCCCATTGTTTATATACTCAGCTGGTATTTTTGTACTTCATGGGCACTGAGGTCAAGACCCCATATGCATTAGGAAAGTATGTTAGCATTAAAACTACATCTCAAGCCCCATTCTAGCTTTTTGTTTTTGTGAGATTTTGTGACTTTTACTTGTAGCCACTAAAATGATGTTTGCTATATGTTAGGTAGGAAATTTATATTTTTTATGGGACATATTCTCAGTATCTGTATTTTCCTGACAGAAACAAAACATCATATAATTTAGAAGGTCCATAATATTTTGTAAAAATATTTTTTGGAATACTGTGCAGATTAACTAGTCACTTGCTTACTAATTCTTGAGAACCTTCTATCATTTTCCATTAATTTAAATCTTAAAATATTACATAATTGATTTACTATGATTATCAATTACATAATAATGGAGATATGCTTAAAATTTTTCAACTCTATTAAGCCATACACACACACACACACACACACACACACACACACACACACACTAATAGTTTCCTGGTAACATTGTGGGGATTGCTTATTTATACTATAATATAATCTGCAAATAATAATTATTTGACTTCTTTCCTTCAAATTTGTATCTCCTGATCTACTTCAGTTGCCTTATTGATTTAGGTAGAATTTCAATTACTATATTAAATGAATACAGAGAAAATAGACAGCCTTGTCTTATTTATGATTTTAGTAGAATGAATTTGAGTGTCTGTTTAGTTTGATGTTCTCTATAGGCTTGCTGCAAATTGCCCTTATTGTGTTTAGGTATGCCCTTTTTTATTATAAAGGGATGCTGGATTTTGCCAAAGGTATTTTGAGATCTATTGAAATGATCATGGCTTTTTTGCTTGTTTGTTTGTTTGTTGTGTCTGTTTGTCTCAAGACGGGTCAGGATTTGTTTATTTCTTTGTTTAGGAGACTTTTAATGACTGCTTCCATTTTCCTTAGGTTATTGGTCAATTTAAATTTGTTATTTGATTTTGGTTTCACTTTGGTAAGTTGGCTTTACTAAGAAAATAATCTATTTTTTTTAATGGGACCCTAACAATAGGAGTGAGAGTGTCTCTTACCCTGTAGCCTTCACTTGAAACACTTCTCTTCCTACTGTGTTGCCTCACACAGAATTTTTATAGGGTTTGCGCTTGCTTTATAATAAATTGCTATCCCATGTTTGGTTGATATCCTTGGAATGTCCTTTTTTTTTCTTAAAGGGGAAATGGAGGAAAAGTGGATTTGGGAAAGGAGGTTCAGAAGGGTACTGGGAGGAATGGAGGCAGGGCTAAAATGGTCTGGTAATATATGAGAGAAAAAAATTAAAATTTAAAAAGAAAAATTTTATAAATTATAAAGAAATATTTAAAAATATTTTAGTAAACCTATAGCATTTTTTATCCCAGAACTTTGAAGGCAGAGTAAAGCATTGCTCTGTGAGTTTGAGTTTGTATAGTTTACATAGGCGTTTTCAGGTCAGCCAGGGTTACACAGTAAGACCCTGTCTCAAATCAAGACAAATGAATAAAAGCAGAAAAGATTGAGATAGCATTAATAATGAATTCTATGCAAAATGAAAAAGAAAGAATACAATTACTTTATAAAACTCATACAAATTTAGAAAGTCCAATTAAATTTAAGACTCAAAAGAAATAACTTTGGAGACTTGAGCTTGGAATAAATTTTAAACATGTAAAAGAAATTTAAAAACCTAGAAGTCAGTAGTTTTCTTCCTTGGTTACTTGTTATTCATATACTTACATTTTATATTACCTATGGGTTAAATCGATTCTTTATTTTATTACCATTTTGTAATTTATAAAGTAAAAGATACACCTAACATCCAGCCCATTATCTTTGACTATTAAATAGAACATTCAATCATCTGTCCTAAATTAAAAGACTTATAAATCCATATGTTATGTCCTGGTTTAGCCTGTATACTATCTGAGATCTTCTCAAATATATTTTCTCAATGTTAAATAGCCTGGGTTGGCTATGAGTAGTCTTTCAACCCCATCAGAAATCTAAGAACAACCAACATTATCTGAAAATATAGGAAGCCTAACATAGCTTCCAGAACTGAGACAAGCTGTAGAGACAGCTGACTATCCATATAGCTCTAGTAAGTCAGGAAGTTGGAGCATCAGTCTTCAGCCTTCTGGCCCAGGATCATCTGACAGACCTTTGAAAAACAGGAATTATTAAGGACTAGCTTATTCTGTCTCTGTAGTACTAAGCTGCCCTTATCTGTAAATTGTGTCCTCTCGAGAATGGTTACAAGTCTGCAGGAGAGACAGGCAATTCATGCCCAGTGACCATCTAGCCACAACTCAATTCTTAAAATGCAGTTAATGACCATAAACACAAAATATATTTCCTTATAATTTCACATATGTTATAATCAAAAGAGATTTAAAAAATCATTATAATATCAGTCATTATAATTTAAATAAAATCAAGGAGATCAAGAAGCACCCAGTAACGACCATTTTGGAATAACAGTCTATGATATATTTTGGAGGAAGTTCATAAAATATAAAATCATTATAATATCATTATAAAATCAGTCATTATAATTTAAATAAAATCAAGGAGATCAAGAAGCATCCAGTAACAACCATTTTGGTATAATAGTCTATGATATATTTTGGAGGAAGTTTTTTATTTAACAGAAACACAATGATGTAAAAAAGAAACACATCACAAAAGTAGTGAAATGTACTGAAAACAAAAGAGTGGGATCTGAGTTAGACAGTTGTGTTCCAAAAACATTACATGCCAATCCAGAAGACATTGGTGAACTAAGATTTGTAGTTTGATAGCAAGCATCAAGTCTGAGAAGAAAGAGGAAGTCAAGGCTCCAAATCATGTGTACTTGTGGATAAGTTTTCATATAAGTCTTTTAAAAGTATATGCTTGCACAATACACAGAAATCTGCCTGCCCTGAGCATGAAAAGTTTTTTCTATAATAATTTTTCATTGGGTAAGTATCTAAACAATGTTTTTCTAATTTATTATTATCTTACACAATCCATCTGATCTACAGGCTCCCCTCCTCCTTCTCCTTCCTTCCTTCCTTCCTTCCTTCCTTCCTTCCTTCCTTTCTTTCTTTCTTTCTTTCTTTCTTTCTTTCTTTCTTTCTTTCTTTCTCTTTTTTTTCATTGTTTTGGATTTTAAAAGTAGCTCACTCACATTGGATACATTTTTATTTTATATTTGGATAGAATTTTTACAACAATTAAAATGTATCTACACATACTGTGGTCATTTTTACATAGAGAGAAACAAAATATTGAAACATGTTTCAAAGAATTAATGGCATCATAGATATTCATAGTAGTTTATTCTTTAATTTCACTATTAAAATTAGAAAATGTGTTCTCTAGAAGCCTATGCTCACTGCTCAGCAAGCCCCAGGCATTTGTCTATAACTTCCCCAGCACTGGAATTTCAAGTAGATCCCACCACAAAAACTTTCACATGTGGATTATAGATATCAATCATATTTCCTCATGCTTTAGTAGTTGATTTTATACACTGAACTATTTACCTCTCATCTTGTTTTTCAAATTCCCCTGTGCCAAACCTATTCATTATGTCCAGGCTCAGAAAAGAAAGGACATAAAGTGATATCCCATTTTTGAGAGTATTACAGGTTTTTTGATGTTGTTGTTAGCTAGTTAGTTTGTTAGTTTTTTGTTTCCTAACTTTTGGAATATACTCAGTTTTTTAACATTCTCCCACCCTGATATCTCCAGACTATCATTCATTTGTGATATTCAATTTAATTCCATTGTTTCCTAAGATATATTGAAATAGTCTATGTCACAATTTCATAGTGTGCAAAAAAGTATCTTTGAAACATGCTTATATATTTCAAATCTCTTGTTCATATATGTTAATATTTAATGTTTCTTAATCTTTATGTATTTCTATATTTTAATGGTTAAAATATTTGTATATTTCCTTTTTTATTAATTCATTATTTTATTTAGTTATATCTCAAATGTCCTGCATCCCAGTAAGCCCTCCCCGAGCTCTTCACCCTATATCCCCTCCACTTCGCTTCTGAGAGGGTGTCCTCCTATGGGTATACCCTAGTCCTGGGGCATCAAGTCTCTACAGAATTAGTCACATCTTCTCCCATTTGAAGCTAGACAAGGCACCCCTCTGCTACATAAGTACTGGGGTCCTGGAACTAGCCTGTGTATGCTTTTTGATTGGTGGCTCAATCTCTCGGAGCTCTCAGGATTCTAGGTTATTGAACACTGTTGGACTTCTCTTTTTTTCTTTTTTTAAATTGGATATTGTATGTATTTACATTTCAGATGTCATCCCCTTTATCCATTTCTCTGACCCCAGAAACCCCCTTTCCTCCTTTTTGATTTTACACAATTTTAATTACATGCAAATATGAAGGTCAGTTCTAGGTTGAGGAACTAAAAATATAATAGATGCAAATAATCAAGGAACAAGCAAGACAATAAACACAAATAGTCAAAGAACAAGCAAGGCAATAAATAAAGTTCCATGATCACTCTCATGATCACTATTTCTAAGGGCTTATCAGGATGACCAAAATATTCAAGCCTACTTCCCTGTCCAAGCCTAAAGTCATTTCCATGCCTGAAGACTACTTCTTTGTTCTAGCCTAAGATTTAGATTCCTGCCTGAAATTACTTCTTTGTTGTAGCCTAATGTCAGATTCCTGCCTGAAGCCCTCTTCCTTGTCCTTGGCCAATGTCAGATTCCTGCCAAGTAGCCCATTTCCTTGTCCTGGGCTAATGTCAGATTCTTACCAAGCAGCCCCAAAGGCTCTCTGCCTCTCCTCCCTTTTTTTTATTTTATAAACAAGCCTGTATTAGGTTTTTCTGACAAAAATGCCTTCCTTACCCATCATGGAATATGCATTATCAAAAGCAATGCACTTCTGTCATATGTTGGTAAGGCTTTCGCAGAGTTTTACCCATTCTTGGCTTGCCAGCCTATTAATTTTATAACTCTGTCTGGAGGTCCATTTTTATTTTCAAGCAATGTACTTTGGCTGCCAACATGTTGATATTGTTAAAGACAAGCTTTAACATGATGGGTATGAATAAAATTATTCCTAGGACAAAATGGGTTAGCATGATCAAGCTATATAGGCCATTCTTGAAGCTTGACCAAAATGGAAATACTGACCTCAGGCCATGAGTAGCTTTATGAGAAGCTTCTGCCACATCAACACTCAGTAGACCAGCATTCTTAAAATTCATACGTTCACTAGGCAAAGTTAAAACATCCAGAGAGATGTTAGAATCATGTCAAATACCCTACATGTGTCTCCAAACTTTTCCTAATTATAATGACTATCATCGTAAATTTTAGAAGTAACACAATTCCAATGGTATTTGGCATGACACTTGAGATGGCTCTTAACTCTTAAACTCTGAACCTCCTTCCAATAATTTCTATAGGATTAAAGTGGCGCAATCGGTTAGCATGCGGTAGTTATACAACTGTTGGTCTTCTTAAGGGGTTACCATCACATTTAGAGGGAGAAACAAAATAATTATGGAAGACAGAGGGAAGGAAGGACCTGGGGGGAAAGGGGAGGGGAGGAGAAGGAAAATAGGGGGAAAGGAAGCAGGATCAAGTATGGGGAGAGACAGGAGAGAAGCCCAGAGGGCCAGGAGAATGAGTGCTAATATGCAGCTGGTGGACATAGGAGATGGGAGAACTTGTACAATTTCCCAGAGTCCTGGCCTGAAAGGGGAACCTAGGACTCAATGTGGATGACCTTAGCTGAAATGGATACAGACCTGAAAAAAAACCACCTCCATAGTGAGACAGGACTCCCATAACCCACCTACAAACTTTTAACCCAAAATTGGTTCTATCTAAAAGGAATAAAAGGATACAAATGGAGGAAAGACTGAAAGAAAGGTCAATCAGTGACTGGACCAACTTGAGATCCATCCCAAGGATAGACACCAATTTCTCACTCTTTTGTTGATGCTTGTTGTCCTTACAGATAGGAGCCTAGAATGGAAGTTCTCTGAGAAGCTCTGCTAGCAGCTGACTAAGATCGATGCAGATATACTCACAACCAAGCATTGGGTGGAAGTCAGTGACCTCTATGGAAGAGTTAGAAGAATGACTGAAGGATTCCTCTATGTTTAATAAAATAACTGTAGGGAGTTTGAAGGACTAGAAATGCATATTTTAATAAGGTATAGAATATTTGACAATTACTTTGATAACCAATATTGAATTTCTCTCATTGATATTAGTTTTGATTCTGGGACTTCTTAAAGTAGGATAATACAATATCTAGCATTCTTAAGGGGTTGGCTTATTTAATTAATTATTATACATGTGATATTCATTTTTATTTCTGTATCAACCTCAGTTTACTTTTTACTGTTGTGTCCTATTTGATTTTATAACAACAACATGCTCCCATACTGATGTCACTCTTGAAGACAATGCTGAATATTTTTGACAACAAAATGAAACAAAGTCATCTGGGAGATGAAACATCAATTGTGGAATTGCTTCCACCAGAATGGCTTCTGAATATATCTTTAATCAATGATTGATGTGGGAGATCCCTTTCCACTATGTACAGTGTCACCTCTTTACAAGTGATTATGGCCTGCTGAGCCACTAGTAAGCAGTATTTCTCCATTATCTCTGCCTGAGTTCCTACCTTGACTATCTCAATAATAAATTATAGCAGAGAAATGTAAGCTACTAACTGTTTTTCCCAAGTTGGTTTTGTTAAGTCAGTGTTCTATAACAGCAACAGAGAAACAAACAAGGCAGAAATGTGTTCAGGATACCTAGTAGATAGATATTTCTGGGATAGACCTGACCTTGTTTTTTTGTACGAAGTGCTGGATTTTTGGGTTAGAAAAGTTCTGGAGTTTCTGGACCTAGGGAGCTGTTCTGTAGAAACGATGAGACAAGATGAGAAGCACGACTTATAATATTTTAGAGTTAAGTTTAAGAGTTTCTTTAAGATCCCATCAGGGAAATTTTTGTGATACTTTATACTAAACATCTTTGGAAGTAAAACCTTTCCTTATGGGACAATCAATATTAATGCCAGTTATTTGTTGATACTGAAGATTCAGCCCTGATTAAGAAGTGACTATCAAGAGGTGAAATCTTCTAGGGAGTACTTTCCCTGAGTCAGTATACAAAAATTCAGGTCCAGAAGGGCCAAGGGTGAATCTTGTATTAGAAATTAAATTTGGCAATATTTAAGAATCTTTAAGTGGTACTGGACTTTAAGGTATGAAGTGGCCATGGAGCTTCTTTTACAAAGGAGAACCTAGAACTGAGCCAGTCATGGAAAGAAGCTGTGGATTGACTTTAACAAAGACCATGAGAAGTCATTGGTGAAGGTGAAGACTCAGTTGTGTTAGAAAACCCAGAGCATGTGAGATGCCAGTATTTTTCGATGACCACTAACAGAAGCAGGTATGGAATGGAGCTGTCCATACCATTGAAGCCCAGAAGATCATTAGTGACTATCAGATGACATACACTGAGTTACAGAATTTTATTTGTGATACTGATTTTTTATTTGAATTTACTACAAATGTTTTCTGATTCTTTACTCTGAAAATAAGAAACAATTTGATTTGTCTTTAATCTTTCAAGAGTCAACAATAAAGATAGTTTGGATATTTTACACAGCGTTATAACAATTGAACTGCTTAAAATGTTTTAATTACTGTGGTACTGCTGAAGTTGCCCTATGTTTTATATTGCTATATTATCATGAGATCTCATGGATAAACAAAAATTAAATTTAAGGTTTTTGTGTCAAGGTGACAAGAGGACAACTGTGCTGGTTAGTCTCTGTCAATGCAGAACAAACTAGAATCACCTGGGAAAAGGCAATCTGAATTGAGGAAAAGCCTCCATCCACTTGGTCTCTAGGCCAGTATGTGAGATACTTTCTTGACCAATAATGATATGGGAGGACCCAGTACCTTTCAGTGATGCCTTTGAGGACAGGAGATCCTGAGCTGTGTAAAAAATCAAGGTCATGAATGCTGAAAGGAGAGCCAATAATTACCATTCTTCTGATTCCTCTGCTTGAGTTCTATCCTGGCTTCTCTCAATGTTGGGCTATATAAGCCAAATGAGTCATTTCTTCCCAAAGCTGTTTCTTCTCACTGATTCATCACAGCTACCGAGAAGCAAATAGGAAAGACTGAGGATTTCTGACTAAAGTAAAAAACAAACAAACAAACAAACAAAAAACAGAAAAAAATCAACAACAAACAAAACAAGAGACAAACAAAAGAAGAATATTTTCTTTCTATTTGTATTAATAAAGTACAACTGCTTTCAAATAATTGATAGAATAACTTTCCAAATAATTTTCCTTATCATATAAACACAACATTTGTATAATATAAAAGACTAAAACAGTCAGTTAAATTTCTAGTAATATATATTTAGTACCCCTTCATGGATTTTAAACTTGAGAAAACAGAGATATGCCAATGAGATAAAAAAAAATATCTACTTGACAGCTTTGAATCATTCTTGTGGATTTTCTGTTGTGGAGTTTCTATATAGTGCTTGTCTAATGGCTAATTTTCAGATTTTTCAAATCACCCAGAAAAGCTCATAAGAGCAAAAGCTCCAGTCACATACAAGTATATACACACATGTATATACATGATGGAGGCACACACAAACATATATGCTTGCACATATTTGTGCAGACATATATATTCACTCCTAATTATATCTGTAATATAAGTTAGAGTGAAATAGTTATTATATTTTAAAAATAATTTTCTATTTTGCGTTGCTTTTCCCAATTTACCACATGCACATACCTACATAAACATACACACAAATATATATTTGTTATTATCCAGTCATGTACATTTACTTTTATGAGTATGTTAATTAATAGATACAAGTTTTGTAATATAAAATGTTAAATTAAGATGAAGAATATCTCGTGTAAACTCTGAGAAAATTAAATTGTCACTCATTAATTCATACAAGTTAGAGGGTGCATATATTATTTCAAATCATAAATGTGATATGATATATTTTGATATATATTTAACTTTAGCATAATCCATTAAAAACAGAAAAAATACTTGAAAGGTGTTAATATGGATTTACATAATTCTGAAAAAAAATAAAAATTAAATTTTGTTTTTACAACAAAAAAGTTGGACATCATGAATTTTGCAAGCAAATGGATGGAACTAGAAAATACCCTGACAGAAAGAGATAATCCAGACCCAAAAGAACATGCATGGTATGTACGCACTGATAAGTGGATATGCATGGTATGTACTCACTGATAAGTGGATAATACGCAAGAAGTACAAAATACGCATGATACAACCCACAGACCTTACGAAGTTAAGCAAGACAGAGGCCCAATTGAGGATGCTTCAATCCCACTTAGAAGGAGAAATTAAATAATCACAGAAGGCAGAGGGAGGAAGGAACCTAAGTGTGAGAGGGAACGGAGAGGAGAAAAGTGGGACAGGATAGAGTATGGGGAGAAAACAGGAGAGAAGCCCAGAGAGCCAGGAGAATGAATGGAAATATGCAGCTTCTGGAGGTGGGTGTTGGGGGGACCTCCTGTAGACCTGAGATGTGAGAGACTTCCAGGACTTAATTTGGATGACCTTAGCAGAAATGCCTAATAGTGGGGAGAGGGAACCTGGAGACAACCACCAGGAGATAGACAGGGCCCAAAGAGGAAGGAAAGGGTTACTAACACATCTTCAAAATTTCAGACCCAGAATTGTTCCTGTCTAAAAGAAATGCATGGAGAAAAAATGGAGCAGGTTCTGAAGAAAAGGCTGTCCAGTGACAGATCCAACTTGGGATGCAGGAAATGGATCCTTTTTGGACAAAGCCTGACACTATTACTGCCTAGCGTAGGACTTTCGGGTCTAAATGTCGGATTTTCGGGTCTCGGTTTGAACTTAAGATTAAAAGAATCCCACTGTCCCAGGACACATCCCACGAGGGGCACATTCCTTAGTCAGAAGACCCTTGCTGGAATAACATTCAGAAGAGGAAGGGAGAGGCTGATTAACATTCCACAGATCATGGGGAAGGGAACCCACCTGCCGTTGAGGAAGGCCCAGAGCAGATAGACAGACAAGGGACGTTATTGCCACCTTATTCTCCAAAGACCAATCAGTTTGTAAACTGATTGTAAGTCACACTGTTCTGCCAGTCATATTGTGCCTAGTCACTGTTTCTCTATTCTATCCCTTAAACTGTATAAAAATTATTCTTAGCTCCAACTTGGAGCTTGCTTGCAAGTGAGAGAACTCCAGTATACTGGAATCATTAAACCTCATGTTAATTGCTGAGAGTCCCATCCGTGAGTTTCTGTGGGAGCAAGTCCCCTGGTTCTGGATCTTAGAATCCAACACTAGCATGTCTGTCCTCTGAGAGGCACTACCAGCAGCTGACCTAGACAGATGCAGATTATTTACAGAAAAACCATTAAACTGTGGATGGACATGGGGACCTTTAAGGAAAAGTTACAGGAAGGATTGAAGGAGCTGAAGAGGGTGGCCACCCCTTAGAAAGACCAACAGTCTCAACTAACCAGGACCCATCAGATCTCCCAGAGATCTTTAGTCACCAACTAAAGAGTATATAAGGGCTGGTCTGAGCCCCTGTGCACAAATTATCCCTGTGTATGTGTCTGTATGTTTTTATACATGTGTGCCATACATGGAAATGTCAGGAGAGAACTTTAGATCTCTGAGGTTTGATGCAATATGGTTATAACCTCCTTATACGGCTGGTAGGAAATTCAATGCAAGAGCAACATTTGCTTTTATCAACAGTCCATGTCCCTAGCCCAGATCAAGTCATCTTCTGGTTTTCACACATACACACAGAATCATCACACTTGGTAAAATATGCTGTAAACCAAATAATAAAATATTTCAAAAGTTACAGACTGTAATCATTGGAAACCATAATGAAACATTTAAGATTTTAATGTTCTTTGCTAAGGATGAAAGGGTAAATGTATCCATAATAGAATGTGTTATTTTAAACATTTTATACAAAATGTCTATGTTTGGGTGAGAGCTGATTAACATGCATGTAAATATGTGTGAATATTATTTATATGACTATATTTTCTAATTTCGTATAATATCTTTGTTTGGTTGATTTTTGTTTGGTTTTGTTAATGTTTTCTCCTCAGTCTGGTCTGTCTTAGAGCTGACTTCGTCATTCAGGGTCATCTCAAATTTGCAATTTTAAATCTCAAGATCTGTGATTACAAATATACACCAAGTCCAAGCTGCTGTACGCATGAAGGTCATTTTGCCAACAGATCACTAGGGAAATCAGAGATGTTCTTCACAATGAAGTCTTTACTCAAAAGAGGAAATATCTCTTTTCTGTCCAAAAGGCAGGGAGTGGATATTACTAATGACCTGGTGACCGTTTTGCTATCTATGAGGGCTGATTTCATCCACTTTGTGCTACAGAGGTAGACATTACTCAGAATATTTCTCCCAGATGTTTCCCTCTCCAGGCCTTTATTTTCAGTTCTGAGTTAGTAGACCTCATTCTTAGGGAAGATGGCAAGTATTTAGTAGCCTGCTGATTTCTATGCTATTTTGTCAAAGACCTACACTCAAGGCCTGAAACTACCCTTATGGTCACATGTAGTTGTAAAGGAGCTTCTAAGTAATCACACCTTGAGTTTTATCATGCACCTGGAATTGGAATGATTGTTGCCAAGAAACTTTTTCCCACATTCTATTGTGTTTTAAATATGCTGACATTGAATTGTACAGCATCAGATTTCCCAAGTCTGATTCAGATTGACTAGTCATTCTGGATCCAGTTTTCATTCTTGCCTCTTCACAGTTCCCTTCCCTACTCAGAGAATTGCAGGGTTCCCTCACCAAGCTGCATATTCTTTCATTTCATGAAGTTATCTACCCTGTTTGAGTGTGAATGCAGATGACATAAACAAAGAATGAAAAAAGTAACCTGTGTGATATAGTTCGAGGAAACGCATGTGGATATGCTCAATCTAAATATAAGTAGCTTTCCCACTAAATGTCTGAGTTTACTGTCACCCAAAATCAAAAAGTATAAATAGTAATCAAGTTTATTATTCAATCATATAAAATAATTTGTAATAGGTTAGAAAATAATAGCACAAGCTCCTGTTTTAAAATGTTTTCTGAGATTCAGAGAGTATGTGATTTAGAAAGTTGCTGAATTTGAAAGTTAAAGAGGCATGATGGATAGGGTCTGAAGGCAGTTGTAAAAGAATAGTGAGTTAAATCAAACAGTAGAAAACATGTCAGACTTTCCTCAACTGATGCATACTTTTACAGACATGTGTTGAAAACACTCAATAAAGCTATATGTTTGTTAACCTGCTATTGTCACCATGTCTAAGATCTATAGTAGGCTCTGACCTTAGGTTAACATACATCATTAGATCCAAATGCTATGGAAAAAGCAAGAATGAATTTACATGCACATGAGGAAAGCTGAGCTGATAAACGGTTGCCCCAAATAGAATAAGTAAATGATAAATGTTCCATTTCATATATTACTTTTAAATACTAATCTTTCTTCCTGAAGCAATATTAATTCAATTTATGAAAAATATTTTTCTGAAATCATCTACTTCTTCTGGTAAAGGTTAAACAGTTTCTTGTCAAATAAAAGCATGCTATTTCTTAAATAAAAGGGCAGGTATGTTAATATAACTCGGATTTACTTGCATATATGTCTTAAGTCTTACGGGATGATTGGATGAGATGACCTTTATGACCATCAGACCTGAGATTTATGATGGTGCGATTAAATAGTTTTATGTATTCTTACTGTATATAAAAGCAAATGTCATATATCACCTGTTATTCTAATTAATCAGTATTTTTATTTATACGGAAGGCTTTGGGTAAACAAAAATAATCAGTTTTAAAAGGGCTACATTGACTGTAATGACTAATATAATTTGCATGTAACTTATAGGGGTCTGAAGTTTCAAACTGACTAGAAACAGATTTGAAAGCTCCACAATAGATAGGTTGATGCCCCTCAATACCCTACCACTCTTTACCAATTGTTTGTATGTATAAGATGATTTTATATATAAGGTGATTTCATAATTGCCTTTCTGCAGATAATAATTACTACAGAGAACCATAATTGGCCAAAGTCTAGAGAAGAAGACACTATGGAATGCTCAGCTCTAAATATGGTGTTTTTATCACATCTTTCTTCAGAGGCTTAGAAATTATTGCTGAAGAAAAGGTAAAAGGAAAGCAGGGATGACCGCCTTCTGGACACAGTAGGACAGCTGCACATATGAGCTCACAATGGCTGTGATAGTGGAACTTCAAACCAGAAACAAATCCCAGCATGGAGTCAAACACACACTCAAACTCCTATCATTAACTGAGGAACTGCTGACTATTGCTAGTTGCTGTGAGCTTGAGAGTCAGTTTGCTTTAAGAGAATAGTCCCTGTTCCAGGGGAACATCTCACACCCAAGAGTTTAAGAGTAAGTACAAACTGAGTTGGATAGATTTTGAATAAGAGGGGACAAGAGGAGGAGGTGGAAACGGAGGAGAAAATAATCATAATGAGTGATTAGGAAAGGGGGAGACCTGAGAGGAGGTGGGGAGAAATATAAATATGATTGTAATACATTGTACACAATTCTCAAACAAATAATTAAAACAGTACTCTGATAGCAAGAAGTCTTCCTATTCTTTAACAAATACTGTTATGAATATTGAATAGAACGATATATTAAAATATGTCTCCAATTACGAAGTTAAAGGTTTGGAGTTCTATGGATAGAATTAATTATATTTTTATTTTAATTTGCTAGAAGTAGACACAGCAGGAAGAGAGTTTGTGTGAGAGGGGAGTAGAAGAGATTTACTCTTTGTTTCAACTTCCTTTACAAATTAAATTTTAATTTTTTTATTCCCTTATTTTATTTTATAAATATGTATGTTTTATCTTGCACATATGTCTGTGTGCCACTTGCATCTCTGGTGTCTATGTAGGCCAGTTGAGGGCATTAGGTCTCCTAGACCAGAATCAGAGAAGTTTGTAAGCTGCCATATAGGTGCTGGGACATCTAGTAAAAGTAGCAAGTGCTCTTAATTGCTGTGGAATCTCTTCAAGCTTTCCACATCATCTCTACTTTTACAGCCTTTTCACCTAACACTGCAAGAAGAGTAGACAAGGAAAGGTATATCAAGCTGGCTCAAACTTGTAACTCCAGCACTAGAGACACTAAAGCAACAAAGGACCTTAATGTGTTTGAGACCAGAGTGTGCTACATAATTGATATTAAAAAAAAAAACTTAAAAGAATATCAGCAGCTTTGTGTGTTCCACAGATTGTCATACTGCAGTTTATGTATTGCATAGAATTGATCATGTTAAAATAGCATATTGATTTCTACATTCCATCACAGGATTTATATGTCATCATTGCACTGCCTTTATAGAGTATAATTGTTATATGAAGACCAGTCATGTCATTTAAAAAAACTTAAATGTTATTTTGTGCATATATGTGGAATAACTGTATTTTATAAGACAGACACATAAATATCAATGACTAAGAAAATTATTGTATAATAACTTTGTCTTATCTTTATCTGCTACAATGTATTATCTTAGATTAATATATAAACAGCAATTATTTTCTTTGTACCATTTATGGAATCTGGAAAGTTTACCTCAAAACACTGGAATAATTCATTTTCTTGTAGTAGCTGTGTAAAAATAAGCTTACTTTACTGCTCTTATAAGGAAAACATTTAATTGGGTCTGGCTCACAGGTTCAGAGGTTCAGTCCATTATTATCAAGATGGGAGTATGGCAACATCTAGGCAGGCATGGTGCAGACAGAGGTGAGAGTTCTACATCTTCATCTGAAGGCTGCTAGTGGAAGATTGGCTTCCAGGCAGCTATGATGAGGGTCTTAAGCCCACACTCACAGTGACACACCTTCTCCAACAAGGCCACCCCTCCTAATAGTGCCAGTCCCTGGGCCAAGCATATACAAACCATCACAGTAAGCTTCAAAAGTGGAAGTAAATTCATATTGTCATTCTGTACTCTGTGCAAGTCTCTGTCTGATTTGTTAATGGCCATCCACCGATATTGTAAGTACAGCTCTTCTAAATGTAGTTCAGAGTTTTAGATTACAGACTAACTAAAAATACCCTATTGAATTATGTGTGTGTGTGTGTATATATATATATATATATAATGCATTTTCTGGCTATTAGCCATGGACTTAACATCTGGCCTTAACTTCATCATGTTGGTATCAAAAACCAGGCTTTACTTTGTCGTTTAAAATTGCTATATTGAAGTATAGAGACTGTCATTCATAGAAATCATTAACAGTCATAATATCTGTTGTTAAACTATAGTCAATACCACAATTAGGAAAGCGTTTTATGTATAATTATCCGCAGCTGGACTTTCCTATATATAACAATAAAATTCAAAGGCAATTGCTATCTATGTGAAAGCTTTGATATAAATTATATTTAGTACCAGTGCCCTGAAATTCTTTTATTGCAGCTAAGATTTAAAAACTACTTACTATTTGACCATTCCAGATATGTTTCATTTTTATCATTTCCCTATTTATAGGTGTACCATAACCCAAATCCATCTGTTTCTCATTTTAGAATTTCACACAAATGTTTATCGTAATCTAAACATACTGTTTGGTGTTTCCTGTAAGCACCACCACAAATTATATGTATGTGTTACTTATGGCTGTGTCCCAGGTCCTTGTCCTAGAAGAATTGTCCACTAAACAAATGCCATGGAAGAATGAAACTAGTATTACTTTTTAATAAAATATTTTACTGATATTTTGCATCTATAGGTGAATTCATTGTTTATCATACTATATAGTAAGTGATCATTCCATCACACATAATAAAACAAAACAGAATCTCAGAGATGTGACATTATTACCGTTGCACAGAGTTTGAAGGAAAGGCTGGATAAAACTTTGCTTCCTGAGAAATTTATATACACTCTGTGTTTCATCACAACAAATAATTCAATAAGAAATTCATTATCTACAGTTATTTTCTGAGTAGTACCATGGAGCAAATAAAGCTAGCTTCACTAAAATTTTTAGAAATTAGTTTTACCTTAATAACCAAGAAAATTAAGCAACCTTATTTTCTTACAGCTTTAGGGAAAATCTGAGTTTTTAAGTTGTTGAGAATTATTTGATATGATTAATAATATTACATTGGTTTAGACATTTAAAGGAATAATAACATGTATTTTTACTGGTATAGTATTGTAAAATCCTTAGCATAGAGTTGGATTCTGATGACCAAGCTTACTTAACACTCAGCAGCACTTTTATTTGTAAGTTAATAGCTTAATAATTGGTCTAGTGAAAAAAATATATTTCTAATTAAAATTATATTCAAAATAAACAAATTATGTTGCTTCTGTTACACATTCCTTTAGGAAGGTCAGTCTTTCCTAGTAATAATCTATATATAGTCACAAAAAATGCTAGACATTGATAACCACGACTAATATTAATCAACAAATAAGGGAAGGTTACATATTATAACAGTTTCAGCTTAAATTACACTCAAATGTGATTTCTTCTCTCAGTCAAGTATTTGTTGAGCTCTATCTAACAAGCATCAACTATTATTCTAGGCAATACAAACTTAGCAACTTGAGTGTATACTTTCATTAAAAATATGTGAAAGCAACAAAGTGTGTAACATCTGATTATTATAAGTGCTATGAATATGTACTATCAGATTGTATTGATCATACATTGACTGAAAGGGGATACTGTTTAGGCAAAATATTATACAATGATGAAGAAGCCATTTAAAATTTGTTTATGTGTCTTGGAGCAGAGATATGAGAGAATATGTATAAGGAAGAAGAGGCGCAGCATAAAACACCAGATGTCCTTTAATACATTGAGTGTTGTCAAAGACTGATAAAGAAACACATAAAGTAACTGCTTGTCCATGAGATGTCTCTGATCATCTTTTTGGTATAGAGTATATATAACACGTTTTCATTTAATAAAAGTAATAGTTATATAAATAAAACCAAATAACATAAGGTGTTTTTATTACCAATAAAAATAATTAAAAGTGCTTCACAGAATAAAATAGGTTTAAAAATGTTAGTCTCTTCATATTTCAAAATACTAGCAAAACTTAGTATTAAAAATATTCAATAGGTTATGCTTATTAAAGGTTATTTCAGCTTACTCTTCACTCATCTCCAGATATGTGAACATGGGAAAAAATTGTTTCAGTGAAAAAGTATAGCATACATACAACTCCAAACCAACAAACACACATACCATACTGATTAGTGGAATTGGCTTTGAATGTAGAGAAATTTATTTATTCATGGCAATTTGGAGTTTTACTTGTTGTGAAGGTGGGGATGGGAGATGGAAATCTACTGTCTATTTCTACTCAAGTCAATGTGGCTGCAGATAAAATAAATTGGACTGCTTCATGCAGGGCAGCTACAGAACATCCATTTGTACAAGAGTACAATAGAAGCCACCTCTGTTCTTTGGGATTCCTAGAGGCATTCTGCCAGTTGATGATGTACAAAGATGGCAGCAGTATCTGAGACTAGAAGGACGGATGAGAAGGATAGATCATAGCAGTGTCCTACAGCTGACACAGGGAGACCTAGCTATTACACGAGTGAGTGCTCTTGAAAGCACCATCCTGTCACCTACAAACCATGTCCATGTGTCTAGACCGCTTTAATGGCTAAAATCAAAAGCTATTTTGTCCATACTGCTTCCCAGTAGGCTGCTCTCTTTTGGAGAGAAGCAGAGCAGGTGACAGATGGGAACGCGTAAACAAGCTTGAAATGAAGCCTTGCATTGAAATAACATGGTCATGAAATATTTGACAGGAGCCAGGATTTTAATTAACAGTTATACCTTGTAATCATTGGTCTTGATTAAAAAAAAAATGTTGGTTTGTTTGTTTTCTCAAAGTAGAACCCAAGAGAAAATTCTCTCATAGGTTGGAAGGGAAGGTTAGAGGAATTCAGAGTGGGAGAAAGGGTTTTGAAACAGCTGACCATATGCATTGTTGTGGCTAATATCACTGGTGAGACTAAGAGGGGCAAGGAAGACCACATCAGAATTATATCAGCTGTAGAGAAAAAATTGGCTTACTTATAAATTAACATGAATTAGTTCTGTGTCTGTGTGCTTCCATCTGGGTACTTAAGAAATGTTAATTTTATAGCAAATATATCCATCTACATGAGTGCTAAAATGCTACAGATAATCAAGAGAGCCTACAAGAAATTAATGCAGGGGGCATTTGGAGGCAAAGTTGGATTTCAGTACAAATCCCAGTTCTGCCACTCTCATAACACAGCACGAAAACTCTCAGTTGAAAAGGTGACTCCACTAGGCAAACCAGTTGATTCCTCAACATATGAGACAAAATTCATAAACAATAGTTTCATATAATTGAATATATATGTTTTGCCTATCTTCATGTTTAACTATTCATATTCTATTTGGGACTTGGTTATATGGAAGTTATGACATATCAGGAGTCAAATATCTTCAAAGAATAACAAGTTACTTAAAGTTATTTCATTATACTGCTTAGGGCCTATTAGCTTTGTAAGAGAAAAGAGTGTGTCACACAAAACCTGTTTCTAATTAATGTAGCTAGAATATAAGAATGACATTTAATATTAAATTCCCAATAGCATATGTTGATATACTTAGAAAAGGTTAATTAATAAATATATTATATGTATTATATATTCAACAGCCAAGAATGAAAAATTGATAAAATGGTGAGCATTTTAATAGGTATGCTTGTCATAAATATACGATTGTGAAATATTCTCATCTATAAGGGGCATTAAATTCTTTCAAGATATAGTCGGTTGTGGTATCACCTTATAACCTGTGTTTAATCCTAATTTTTATTCAAATACTTATATCATATTATTCTGCTAGTCTTCTCATGGTGGTGTATTTGCTTTTATATCTTATCACCTTATCACCTTGATTTCTCTTTTCAATGCTAAACAACATCGGGTACATGAAGACTTGCTTCAAATGGGATTTTTTTATCTCCAGTTTCTTGAGTAACCAAACCCTAGATTTAAGGATTTCCTTTGTCTGACACCAAATGATATATACATATGTTGTCTTGACATGAATCAGTCGGTCCTTTATTTCAATAGCATGATGTACTTAGGAAGCCATCTGACTTTTTAACTTCAGTTGATGTTGCTTCCTTATTCATGCCCAACTGTTAAACTTTATGGACCACAGGTACATCTTCCTACATTATTTTTTATTCTCTTTATAACCCTGTGTAGGCTTAGATTTTTTCAAAACCTACTATAAGTAAGTGTTCTCAATTGCTTTGACTCCTTCCTTCTAGCCCACCATCTAGAGGCAGAGGAGAGAAGATGGTAAATAGAAAAAGGGATGTGGATCTATTTAGAAATAGAACTTTGTGGTGATTCCAATTTCCGTTTGTCAAGAAGCCAGCGTTACAGTTCAGCACTGTCAGGATACTGAACACAAACCAGGAGTGGTGGCACAATCCAGCAGAAGTAGCCAGACCTCCACAGATTCAGCACAACTCAGCAGAAGGAACCAGAACCTGCCTGGAAGCTAGAAGTTCTCTGCAGTGCTTTCAACAAAGTGATGATTAGTGAAGACACAATACAAAGTATTGCAAGGCTAGCTATAAAAGCATGCTGTCACTGCCTGCTGAGTTCCATTTATAATTTCTCCAAATATCATGAGTTCTCAATGGATCTTACCTCAGCAAAACACCATGCGAGTCTGCACCATATGACATCACCAGAAATTTCTACTTCAATCCTGGCTTTCTGGACTTTTTCTGTAGGCTAGCCTAAACACAGAGATCTACTTGCCTCTGCCTCCCTAGTGATGGGATTAACAGCATGGGCTGGCCTATACCACCAAGCTCCATTTATTATGATTTATAACTTTACTATTAACATGTTTTATGGCTTCAGAGCATTGAATGGCAATATTGCCATAAACCATAACTAGGTTAAGGTAACTTAGTAAGGGATGGGCAGAAATGAGAATATCAATTATATACTGAGAATTTTGGATCTAAAATTTTGTGCCAGTTATTGTATAGCATATTTATATATAATTCAGATAATTTAATCTTTAAAAGAGCTTTATAATTATGAAGTCTAATACTCACAGATGATCAGTAGAGTGTGAAAATCTTATAGCCTTTAAGTAAACATACCATAAGTATGTTAGTAAAAGAAGAGAAAATGACTTCAAAGAAATAAAGCTTAAGTTTGCCATATAAATCATATATAGTCATGCAGTCCTGGATACTTCATATCTTATAACTAAATTTAATATACCCATGCTCAAATATAATCTATAATTAGAAATCAGAAATGTTCACATAATACTGTAACCAACCATCTACCAAGACTCAGGTATCTGAATATATTAGATAAGTTTCACTCATATTAACTGAAACCTTTGAAAGTGTTCATCACAAAGTTTCTAAGGTACAATTAAAGCTCTGGTCACATTATCGAGCACCATTGTTCTTATAAAAGATGAGTAATGAAAGAGAGTCTTGTCTTTTTTAAAATACAGAAACTAGAAAACAGATGAGAAATCTATGTGACTCTGTAAAACTATTATGAACACTTAATAACAATGTAGGGTTTTGTTTTTGTTTTCAATCCTAAGTACAAAGCGTTTAAACATGACAAGTATATCATCATATATTAGACTTGTAAAGATTGGAAAAATAATATATAGAGAAAAATGGTGTGTAAATCAAAATTTGTTGAAGAAAGATAAAATGACAAGGAAAAGTGGAAAGTAAGAAAATAAAGTTAAAGAAGTGATATCAAGAATTATTTCAAAATAGAAAATAGGACTGCAACAATACAAAGAAAGACACTTCATCTCAAAAGTTATCTAAATTTTACTGCCATCACATTCATCAAAGAATAGAATACTGTAAACTACTTGGTTGTACTATGTATAAAAAGGTAAACAAAATGTTAAAGAAATAAACGGTTTTCAGAATGTAAAGGAAATAGTTCATTTAATGCCATATAAATCTATGTAGAGTAGCCACAAGTAACAAAGCCTGGCTATGTATATCATACAGTGTTTATCAAATATAATATGCAAATTTTTCTAATTTAAAAATTAACAAATTTTAATAAATGCCATGAACTGAAAACTGCAAAATCCAAGCTATAGTTTGGTAATATGTCCAACTAAATTTAATATACTCATGCTCAAATATAAGACAATCTCTAGTTTGTAGGAGTCTATTAAAATTTATTATAACATTTGATTCTATATATATGAATGTATATGTTCAGATCAGTAGCAGAAAGAACACAACTACCTTTGATATAATAGGGACTCATTTCACATCTGATTACAAATACATGTTTCAATCTATAGTAGTAACTGCTTTATTTTATAAATATTTGGCCATCTACAAATAATCAAATTTAGCATAGTTGTAAGACCAATATTAAAAATGCCCTTTTATATACATATACACTTAACACTATATGACCTTTATTCTTAGACATTTTGGAAACATGAGTATCTATATACTCTTGGTATCTTCATAGTGAATACACCAGATATACAGTCAGCTATAAGACTTCATAGTAAGTATCACTGTAAATGGTGCCACTAATAGCTTAAGAAAAGATATGAGTGAAAAAGGACATCCATATTAATATTGAACTGGAGTTAGCTCAATTTATTTTGAAGAACAGACTGAAGATTATCCTAAAGACACAGTATAAGGCCAAGACATGAATCTCAGTGGGGGAAGTATTTGTCAAGTGTGTACAAGACATTGGGTTTGAACCTGGAAAACAAAACTAAATGTACCAATAAACAAAGCACACATGTGAGAGCTGATGTTGATTCTTACCTTGATAGAATCTGGAACCCACTAAATTCACCTTCCTGTGTTTAATCTGGCTAAGGAAACACAAGAGATGACTTGTTTTGTTTTGTTTAGTTTTGTTTTGCTTTGCTTTGTTATGATTTGATTTTTATTGGATATTTTATTTGCATTTCAGGTGTTATTCCCTTTCCCCATTTTCCCCCAAGAAATCTCCTATTCCATCCCCCCCTCCTTCTGTTTCTATGAGAGTGTGCCTCCACTCACCCACCCATCCCCACCTCCTTGCCCTGTCCTTCACCCACACTGGGGCATGCAGCCTTCAGGGGACCAAGGGCCTCCTCTCACACCATTGCCCAACAAGGCCCTCCTCCACTACATACATGGCTGTAGCCATGGGTCTCTCCATTGTGTGTGCCCAGGCTAGCTGTTTAGACCCTGGGAGCTCTGGTTGATTGGTATTGGTGCTGTCGCAAACTCCTTCAGCTCTTTCAGTTCTCTAACTACTCCATTTGGGACCCAGTGGTCAGTTCAATGGTTGGCTGCAAGCATCCGCCCATTTATATGTCAGGGTCTGGCAGAGCCTCTCGGAAGATAGCTGTATCAGGCTCCTGTCAGCATGCACTTTCTGGCATCCATAACAGTGTCTGCCTTTGGTGACTGCACATGGGATGGATCCTCAGGTGGGGCAGTCTCTGGATAGCCCCTTCTTCAGTTTCTGCTCCACATTTTGTCTCCATATTTCCATCCGTGAGTATTTTGTTACTACTCCTAAGAAGGACTGAAGAACCCCCACTTTGGTCTTCCTTCTTGAGCTTTATGTGGTCTGAGAGATGTATCTTGGATATTTCTAGCTTTTGGGCTACTATCCAATTATCAGTGAGTGCATACCATATGTGTTCTTTTGTGATTGGGTTACCTCACTCAGGATGTTATTTTCTAGTTCCATCCATTTGCCTAAGAATTTCATGAATTCATTGTTTTTAATAGCTGAGTAATACTCCATTGTGTAAATGTACCACATTTTCTGTATCCATTCCTCTGTTGAGGGACATCTGGGCTCTTTCCAGCTTCTGGCTATTATAAATAAGGCTGCTATGAACATAGTGAAGCATATGTCCTTGTAATATGTTGCAGCATCTTTTAGGTATGTGCCAGGAGTGGTATAGCTGGGTCCTCAGATAATACTATGTCCAGTTTTCTGAGGAAGTGCCAGACTGATTTCCAGAGTTGTTGTACCAGTTTACAATCTCACCAACAATGCAGGAGTGTTCCACTTTCTCCACACCCTTGCCAGCATCTGCTATCACCTGAGTTTTTGATCTTAGCCATTCTGCCTGGTATGAGGTGGAATCTCAGGGTCGTTTTGATTTGCATTTCCCAGATGACTAAGGATGTTGAACATTTCTTTAAGTGCTTTTTGACCATTCTAGTTTCCTCAGTTGAGAATTTTTTGTTTAGCTCTGTATCCTATTTTTAATACAGTTATTTGATTTTCTAAAGTCTAATTTCTTGAGTTTTTTTGTATATATTGGATATTAGCCCTCTATCAGATGTAGGATTGGTAAAGATCTTTTCCCAATACGCTGGTTGCTGTTTTTGATTGTGAACTCCACACTATAATTTCATGGTGTTATGTACTCCTGTTGCTATTGCTGTTGCTGCTATCTTCCAACATGTATGCATGCATGCATACACATACACACACACATGCATATACACACATACATATATACTTACTACATACATACACACATGCATATATACATACACTAATTCATACACACAAATGCATGCATACATACATAAACACATATATACATATGTATTCATATATATACATACATGCATACACACAAACATTCATATGTACATATGAATGCATGCATACATACACATCCATACATTCATGTATACATACATACATATACATGCATGCATGCATGCATTCATAAAACAATTTCTCTCACTTGGGAAGCAGAGGAGATACTCTTAGTGGAATCTTGAGTTGATTACCAACGGTCTCTCTGGCCACTGATTGGTTGCTTTGTGTTGAGAATGTGCCAGCCCTCCTGCCCGGTAGATTCTGCATAGAAGTTGTACATAGGTGTTTGTCTCAGTAAGATACAGACTTTTGAAGCATATTCTGGCCTTACAGTGTAATAGATAACAATAGCAAGGGTAGATACATGGCACAATTCATGATCCAGTCCTGGTTTAGAGTGTTCTTATATATCACGAACTTTGGGGACTTGAACATACTCTACTAGCAATGTTGATGACAGAGTCATTTATATTAATGACAGCTTCAATGCTTAAAAAATTTGATCCCTTTTAACTAATCTTTATTTTATACTCTCAGAGTAGGATATTTCCAGTAAGGAAAAACATTTTTTAAAAAGATTTTAATTAGTTGTTTTCTCAACATCTGCAATAGTTTGACTGATAAAAAATATTTCATATAGTGTCTATTTGTCTTGCTATAATTTGCAGTAACTTGCATTTTTAACCCCTTAACATTTCAAATTTAGATATGTATTTTCCTATATATATTTTTAAGTTTCAGGTTATATTTGCAGTGATATTTATGAATCCTCACAGAAAATAAATGACTTGCTGATATTTAAAATTTGTGAAAACCCTCATATCTAGTCCCTTTTAATCCAATATACTTAACTTAATTCACACACACACACACACACACACACGCACACGTATAGTAAAGCATAAAAGCATTAAGCATAATCAAGATTTATATTATAGCAATGTGTATTGATTTGTTAACTCTGAAGTGTTTTATGCTCAGTGGACTTACTTCTTATTGAGGACAGTCATAAATAACTTTAACATATTCCAATGTGATAAGAAGGAACTGTGGATTGGGTCATTGTGGAATTACAGTCCCCTGCTTAATGATTGCAGAAAATTGCCTGGCAGTAGAACAAAGAGAAAGAGGGCGATGTGGTGAATGCTGGCTAATTAAACCAGTAATTGCTTCTTGTTGTGCACCCAGATAATGTGCCCCTGATAATTTTAAATGGAGTCTTGAAGCAGCGCTCTTGAATGGGAGGCTGTGCCAGTTATGGCTCTTCTACATACGAATCTCCTTGTACTTAGAAGGTGGCCTACTTCTCTAACTTCTGTGTCCTGCATGATTAAAAACAAAAACACAACAACAAAAACCAGTAGCAGGGAGAGTTCTATTCTTAGATGTGTAGTTATCAGACAAAATTTTGGTATGACTGTTTTTTTAAGCCCTCACATTTAGTCATACTGATCATTTGAAGCTGGAAATGAATTATTCTAACAGGAGAGATTACACACACATATACATTTAAGAATATTAAAATGTACTTATTTCAAATATGTTATCACAACACCAAATTTATTTCATATGCATATTCTGATACTGGGCTTTTAATGTCATAATTAACATTCAATTTCACATACACTTAAAAATTATTCATGCCATTTCTCAGGCTACAAATTTTTTATTTTAATAATGTGTCACTAAATTCAAGTAACTGTATGCTTTGATTATTTAATATTTGATTATATATACATATATGACATATAAAGCTTCGAAGTTCATTTACCTATAAATGCTTTCCAGAAACTCTAAATTTTACTCTCTATGGTACTAATCCTAATAGAGTACTTTTTACTTAAAAAAATTCAGTTTTGAATGCTATATTGGATGAAGAATGCTTTCCCATATTTCATGAGACATTATAAACATTGATTCTTTTTTCTTAATGTCTGATTTCTGATAGATTTCTGATATTTTTCTATAATGGAATATAAAAGGTTGATTACGATGTAGGGAAAACCAGTATGCTTTATTGATTTTCCATTTATACAAATGTAATTATCAGTTGAATAAAATTAAATGTTACAGTATATCATACTTGTGTGTTGTTATTTTGATCAAATATTGGATTCTAAAATAATATTTTTACAAATATTGTCATATCAAATTAAAAAGCATATATATGAGGATGCAATTTTCTTAAGGGTAAGGCATAATTGCTTAAGAAAATATCTCACATGGGTAAAAGGCATTTACATTTAAATCTCCCAGTCTACGTTACAATTTTATCATATGTAATATTTATGAATTACACACATAAGTAATTTTTCACTCTGTCTATTTACTTATTTCTAGAGACAAGATCTCACTATGTGTGACATGTAAGACTTAATATTGTGGACTAAGCTCATGTATAGGATTTCAAATATTTGTTACAACATATGTTCTTTCCCCATGAAGTAAATGGCTTTTAAGATTTACACATAATTAATGTTCTCCTCTTTCTATAATTCTATAATCTAATTAAATGTGGAACTCTATGCACATTTAATGTTGACGTGAAAATATATCCAGGATAGTCCATATGATAATCATTTTTGGAAAACATGAAGAAAGGACCAATATCTAATCTGTACCTTACAGATCTGCATTTTACAGTTCAATGCATAGCAAGTGCATTTATGTGAGAATAGTATTTCTTATGATGCTTTTTGAAACATTTCATGAATGTGTATTTAATAAAAAGAATCAGTGGGGCACTTTATTAAGTAGAGCAAGTGTGTTCTCGCAACAAACCATAATTTTTTGACACACCTGGATGTTTGTTATAAAGCCTTTGGCAGTAAGGATGTAATTTTATTTAGTATCATTCAGACTTTGCCTTTTATATTTTTTATGATGAAAAGCATTTCATTTTTCTAAGACTTTTTAACAACAACATCAGCGTGATGAAATTTTCTATCTTAAATTTTGATTTCTAATCCATGTTCCTCTAAAGATACTTTAGTCTTCCTATTTTATGTCAGCATTTCTTTGGTACAAGTTGATCCTATTTTAACTTCTAGTTGCTGAAAACTCAAATGGAATTTAATTCAGTGTTCCAAGTAATCCATTTTCCTAGATTCACAATTCATACTATGAAATTAAGCCTTGCATGCAGCTTTCTGCCAAGGAATGTTACAGCAATATACATTTTTTTGTAAATGAAACAATCATCACCTTAACATTCATCCAAAAGTGTTATCAAATAGTTTGTCATAAAAATCAATATTTTAAACTGTGCAATACGACTTCAGGATTTGTAAAATACACATATATACATTAATGTGTTATGAGATAGAATTTCAGAGATAAATGCGTTCAATATGCTTGAGTTGTCAGAATTTTGCACAATGAAAGGCAATTTGTCCATTAAAAAAAAGTACTTATGTTTCCTCTCTGTTTTTATAAAAATCTTGGACTTGAACAATGTATTTAAAAGTTGTAAGAACATTCTGCTAATGCATGTAATCCTTAACACTGTAAATTACTTTATTCTACAGATTCTGCAGTGTTCCACTGATACAGATGACGAATGAGCACACAGAAAGGCAGAGTATACCTATGTTCCATGTACAAGCCACTGCACACTCTCGTTTCAGTCCTAATTTATACTGCAAACATCTGAGTCTATAGCAGAATATTTATCTCTGCCTAAACAACTGTATTTTGTTCCTATTGTAATATAAAATCTTAGTATCATGAAATTTTAAGAGACTATCAGGAGAAGTGGAAACAACAATCTACCTAAGAATGTGAATTTTTAACAAACATTATTTGACTTCTTTTTCACACTGTTTAACAAAACAATGCATAGCATATTAATGATATAGTCACAATAAACAACACAATAATCATAAATCGGTAGTTAAATATTTCTAGTAGTTTGCATCAGAAGTAGGAAAAGGTTTAAAATATGAAGTACAAGTCAAAGTGCCTAGCAAAACTCTTTAAAAGGGTCAAGTGAACACGATTTTAGTAGCTCACCTTTACTGATAACAGAAGGCTGATCTAATCTTTACTCTAAAATCCAGCATGATAACAGGGTTAATTAGAGCTTTAAGAATCTCCAATGCCTATCCTGATGATCATGACAGAAGTTCATCCAGATAATTTCAGACCAAAATACATGTCTATGCCCTATGAATCATCTTTGAGAAGCACCCTGTAGGTATCCTCAGGAAGCCATGGCTCTCCCAACCCAATTTCCTATGCTGTTTGCTGACTACCAGAAATCTAGCAGTAATGGAGAAATCGGATTCCACCATTGTTGTATGACTATTTCATGAATTAAATGAGCATATATAATAGTTTTAAGCTTAAAATTTTTGGCCATATATGAGATTTTTAACTATATTCTTTTCTAACGGACTCTTTTATTCATTAATTAATTTATCTGTTTATAAATGCATAGTGTCATAAAGTATACTGTTTCCTCCAATTTTAATGAAAACAACCTCAAATACTGGATATGTAGTCTGTAACATTTTTCTAACAAAGAAATCAATAGTATTGGTGTATCTGTCAGATATTCTAACACACAACATGGTATATCAGGTTTCATACATCAGACTTGAAATTTATCAAATCTAACTCCAATACTTTATCTAAAAGTAAATACATTAATAATTTGTTTAAAATTAAAATACAAAACTAATACACATGGGCTACCTATGTAAAAACAAAGAGCATCATTAACGTAAATGAGTGGGAAAAAGACAAAGGAGAGACGATGGAGAAATACTCCAGAGAATCATCATACAATGATGATTCATTGTATGATGCTGCTAAGCACATAGGATTATATAATATTAATGGAAATTTTTGAATAGATTTACAAAACTTAATTTCTATCATGTTAAACAACTAGAAAAGACATATCAGTCTCCACGATTCCCTGACATAAGCACACTCCTTCACCTTGTCTTTATTAGGGAGATTCGTGCAAGATTGGTGAAGCTCACGGTACTTTAGGGAAAGTAGCTTGGAATTCCTGTTATGGCCTTGAGAAGCTGCCTCTAGATTATTGAGGACCACACTGCCCCTATTCATAGCTGAATATTCCTATCAAACCAGAAAGTCTCCCAGTAACTTGACTCACTGCCTTTGCTAGACAACGGCATAATTCACCACTAAACATGGGTTTGCAAGTAAGTCATCAGAATGTTCCACTTAAATCATAAGGCACAAAATTTGCAATTTTATAGATTTTAGCTGTCTGTGGTAAGCAATCCAGAATTCATTCTTTGTGGATGTTGGTATAAACATGGTTGTGATGACTAATCACCTCCAAAATTATTTATTGAAGTTACTGAGTTTTGTTGTTTGGGTATTTACATTGTTTTATTTTAATTAATGTATTAATTCTAAGCTCCTTGAATATCTATATATCCTACATGAAGATCTACTTATATTTTTTGTTTATAATATTGGCAAACAGAAAACAATGATTTAGAGGGCTTTATAGTTTAATAGTCTGCATTTATGTACGAAACATCTGATGTGAAGTTGACTCACTGGCAAAGAAACAGACTTGATAAATTGTGAGGAATCTCACTGTGCACATCTGTTCTCTCCAAGCTAACCTTGCTGTGCTTCCCAAGTTACTGTGACCCTCAAGCAAGGCAAACATGTATTTTCTCTCACTATAAAGGCTTTATGATTATGTATGCGCTTTCATAAAAATGCTATTTAACTGAATATAATTTGGCAGTTAGCATCCTTTAATTGACTAGTGCAATCTCTTATAATTGATTAAAAAGGAACCCTCTTGGTTTTCTAATAAAGTTCTCAACTATCCAATTTGCTCATGTTTTTACTCCCATAGAATTCAACGCCAGACTTTTAGCTTAGTTATACTGCAATATACCTACTTTGCATTTGTGGGTTTAGATATGACAATACACAGTGCATTCTGGGCCAGTAATCCAGATAAAACTTCTTTCAGCTCCTTTAGGCTGCTTTAACCACATCAAAGCAAGCAGTCTCCATCTCCCTGCTGGGAAAGACTTCTGCATTCCTGTCATTCTGAGGTATAATCCCTGGTGTTACTTCACACTGAGTTAATCAGCACTGATTTTGAGTGACTGTAGATTCCTCACTTGTATAGTCATCAAAACTTTCCTTTTAATCCATCAAAGCTAGAGTAACCTGAGTGACTCTTCTTAACTTCTTAGAGTATAAGGAATTTGGATTCAGAAGATCACTTCATGTCTTACAGACATTAAAACTGTAAGAGCAATTGCAAATTTCTCATATTATTTTAATCATTTGAAAACTTCTAACATCTCAGTTACTAAGAGAGATCTTATTTGCAAAGTTTGTATTTTGTTTTTACAGTAAAATTTCTCACCTATTTACAGCCATGAAAGTCTATTGCATTCCCTTGTTTCAGAGATTCAAGACCAGTTTTTCAGATCATCATGGCCACAGCCTAAAAAGTGTCTACAGAAGGAGGCCCAGGATCTGCATTGTTTCAAATCACCAATTACCATTTGAACATAAAGCATCCTGTTTATAGAAACTTGGTTCAAAGCAAAACCACTAAAATTTTTGGAACCTTCAACTTTTAATTATCTGGTAAAGAAATGGAGCATCTTTGTGTGTCTTTTTCAATTTATTTTATCAGTGTTCTGTAAACTTCATTTCTCAAATCATTCATATCCTTAAGTAATTAAATTCATATGTATAAGTTTGATAATGTGACTTATTTTTCTAGTCTTTCTGTGAATTGTGTATGTAAATGAATTATTTACATTTTATTTTACTCTTCATGAGAGAATTATTAATTAAACTTTCAATTGAAATATAATTTGTCATTCCCCTTTTTTCTGGTCTTCCTTCCAACCCTTCCTATGTTCTCTTCATCCAATTCCTGATGTTCTCCCTTTTCTTTCTATCAAATTGATGGTACCTTACCTTTTTGTTATCACTGTAATACACACACACACACACACACATTTGAACTTACATACACATAAATGTGTAAGTGAACGCTGCTATTAGGACTGCCCATATATCTATGTTTTCATGGCTAATTTGTTGCTATTAAATAATCAATTTGAAGGCTCATTCCTGAGAAAGATCAATTGTCTTCCTCTCAGCAGTCATTAGTTGCCTGTAGTTCATTATATAGAGGTGGTCCATAATACTTCTTTCACACAGTAGTTTGTCTATTGATACTGTTATTGCTTGGTGCAAACTTATAGGCTTGTGTCTGTCCTGCCACAGGACATGGCCTCTTAGGGATGCAGAACTCATGGAGTTTGACTGTGTACAGGTGCTGCTCTGTAGGAAAGCATGGAGGCACCTCTCTAGGGATGTGGAAAGCCAAGTCTTATGTGTGAGAAAGCAGGAGCTGGATCAGGGGTCCCCAGGCCTGCGATGAGTCTGGGGCCATGGGGTTCTCAGACTCTTGGATATCCCAGGCACCACTGGGAGTCACAGAAAAGCCAAGAACTGAGTTCGGGACCTGCCCTCTGGAGCAAGGGTTGGAGCTCTGGCTTCTTCCATCAGGTGATTGTCCTGAGTTTGGAGGAGGCAGGCTTGGTGGAGCTTGTGGCTGGGAGTTCAGAGAGAGCTTCTACAGGAGATTAGACTGAGCTCTGTAAGGGAAGCCCTTCTTCATGGCTCCACACTTTGGATTTTGATGAAAAGAAGAAGTTTCTAAACAGTTTATTGTTATGAGAGTAAATGGATGCATTAAACCATATTTCATTTCTCAGAGAAAGCCTGAAATTAAATATCCTTTTCAGGGAGGAATGCCTGTGAAGGGAAGCTTATTGGCAAAGCCCTCCAGGCTTCTAGGTACCTCATTAGCATGGGGAAGTCTGTTTTGGGCCTACAAGGCTATGATCACTTTTCTTTTCCTATTGTCTTGGTCTGAGATGTTATGGATGCCTCATCTACATGTGAAAGGGGTTGGTGTTGCCCCTATGTGACTGATGGCCACAAATCTCTGTATGAGGGCTCTGGTTATGTGACAGGGGACTGGTGCTGGGAGCTCCTACAGTTCCTTCAGGATCTCCGGGGCTTTTAATCTTTAGCTAGGCCTTACCAGTCTTACTCTGACAGTCCTCTGGCCCATAGCTTGGGTCTTGTTTAGGCATCTAAATAATTAAATCACAGATATAATTTCCTTCTCACTTCCAGGAGACAATCTCATTGAAATTTCCTGGTCCTCTGGGTCTTACGATATTTGACCATCTTCCTTGATGTTCCATGAATCATTAATATAAGAATTGTGTTCTATACTGATCCAGTGTTACCACTGAAATTTAAATTTATTTTTTTAATTTTAAATTTCTGCTAATTTACATGGACTTTTGTAACATCATATACAAATCCCCAACCCCACATGTTTCTGCTAGAGATTTAGAATTCTCTGTGTATAAAATAACATTGTTTGCAAACACAGATAATTTACTTTGTTTTCATTTGTGTATGTTTCTTTTCTCATTCTTTTTATACAATCTGCTACATGAACTGTGATGGAAAAAAATACTGATGCCAGTTAGTATCTATATCTTTTTGTAGATCTGAAGATGAACAATTTCATGTTTGCCACATTCAGGATAATATTGACTGTGGTTTGTCCAAAATGAAATATATGTTGTTGAGGTGTGTGCCTCCTACATGGAGTATGCTGATTTTCAACATGAGAGTGTACTTACTTTTACCAGTTCTCTTTTCTTTATTTTTTGAATTGACATGCATTTCATTTTGCTGTGATGATTTATACATTTATAAATTTGTGCTTATTAAATCATCTTGCCATCCCTCTGATAAGCCATACTTTATTATAGTGCCCCATCTTTTTGTCATGAGGTTTGGTTAGCTTTGTGAGTCTTATAAAGTATTGTCTACAACTATGCTTATTGGGGAAACAGTATTCTTCCCCCCTTTGATATAAAAACTCATAGTAATATTTTTTCTAAAATTTTAAATTGTTGTGCCTCTATAATTACATGACTCATGAAATTTTTTTAAAAAGGATGTAATTTATTCAGTGAGTTATTTATTTAGGTATTTATCCCTAAAAGGAATATGAGACATCCCAATGCTTAAAGCACTGTAAGCCTGATGATCTGAATTCAGTCCCCTAACCAACATGACAGAAAGAACGAAATTTATTCAAGCAAGACATTCTCTGATTTTCACATGTGTGTTGTATTAAGCATGTATCTATACATGCACACAGAGAACCACACATACATACCGAAACTCACAGAAAAATGAATACATGCAAAACATGCAGAGGTATATATTTCAGTACCCATTTATTCATATATTTTTTTAGCTTACATTGCCATTAATTTTGATTTTATTATAATACAATAGCATAAAGGCATAATTTTGGTTATTTTGGTTTTACATGCTTTATATGTTTGTATTCTATATTAGAGTATACATGGGGTGCTGAGGAGAATACATGTTCAGCAGTTGTCTTTTTTTTTAAATAGGAGAGTATGGTGGTATCTGCTAATTATATGTGATGGATGATAAAGTTTAACTATAAAGTTCTTGTTGTAGGTATTTTAACATAAATGGGTTATTCACTGATAAGAGTAGACCATTGATGTCACATAGTATTATTACATTTTGGTCTACATGCCTCTTTTTGTCCAAAATGTTTCATTGTATCTTTTTCATGGATTTTTATCTTTAGTAACTTACAACTAACTCAGTTCATGTTAATTTTCCTGCTCATAAAATAATGTTACAAAGATCAGTTATCAGCCGTTGTGTTAGTCCTACCTGGAGCAATTATGTGGATGAGAGTGAGTTGTAATACCGATGATTAGCTCAATACAGTATGAAACCACAGCTATCATCAGCAGATGCTAAACTCCTAGCCATCAAGGATGAGGCTTCTCATACACCACCCCTTTCCTTGGCCAAGTCAAGTATTCTGCCTCTTGCTCTGTAAAGCTCCTTCTCTTCTGAACAGCCTCCTATAATGATCCCTCACTCTTAAGCTGCGGTTTGTTGATTGAGGGTCATGAATTGTCAAAATTCCTTTTGAGTAGGACTTCTATATAGTGTCTCTTAAACATTAAGTTTACTTTCAAGATGGCATATGACCACAACATTATGATCTCTGAAGAGTGAGAAAGTAAATACCATTGTACTGCTAAAATACCAATGTATCAGCCTGATTACGATTATTAGTTTTCAAGAACTATAGGCTATTGTGTGTAGGAATGTAAGTCTCCTTTCAGCATGGCACATGGTACCTATTGTCTCGATTCTCCTTTTTTTTTCACTTATATTCTGAAACATATCCTGCATGTTCCTGTTCTCTGTATCATCCTTTTTTCTGATCGTTTCTTAGGTCTCAGGACGACATTTGTATAGCATTCATCCAGTCTTTCTGTATTAAAGAAGAAACCATCTTTGTTTTTCTGACTTGCTTATTTACAATATTACACATCTCCTAAGTAACCAATTTTTAACTGATTATTTTTATACAATATATTCTGATAATATATTTTTTCTCCTATAACATCCCACCCTCTCCATCAACTAAGCCATGCTCTATTTTTCTTTCTTTAAAAATCAGACAGGCCAAAAAAATTAAAAAGCAAAACTTTGTTCTCTCTTGTACACACACACACACATACACACAGAGACACACACACATACAGACAAACAAACATACAGTCACACAGCCCCACAAGAACACTAAATTATAAACCATAATTTGCAACAAAAGAACAATAAGACAAACATGTTCAAATAAAAAATACAAATGAATCAACAATGTTATTTCAGCTGTTCTCCTATCATTGTTTCTACTATTAAATTTATATAGTGTCTTATTCACAAATTAAAAATGTATAGACCTTAGTTCTAAGTATTTCAGTTTGACTATGCCATGAAAAACTGGCTCAAATTGTAAAAATTATCTCAAAGAGGCTCCACTAATAATCAACTATAAGGATTTCAGAGAAATAATGTCTTCTGGATATGGAGGAATCCTTGAACAGAGGAATTCGCAGTAGCTGTGGTTGCCCATCCAGTATCTTCACAGTAATGTTTCATCCAAAACAAAAAAGACAAACAAACAATCCATATGGAGAGAAGAGGAAATCCAGACTCCATTCTGCTAACTAAGAAGCTATATATAGAGTGTTGATGGGTAAGAGGCAGTAATTTTTAATTAGTGATGATGTCCTTTATGAAGATTGACTATATTTCAGTGGATAGCCAAACACATAAGGAAAACACTAATATGATCCAGTGGATTGATTACAGAAGGAATAGAACTTAGGGTGAGGCTGTGAGGAGAAGGAGCTTAAACATAAATGTACATAAGCAATGTGAACTGTGTATGATCAAAAAATATTATGTACTTATTGAAAAATCCCCAAAAGAAATGTTTTTAAAATACAAGATAGCAACACAACCAAAAAGAAAAGATAGGTGATGTTAATTCCTTGACTTCTATCTAATAAGCAAAGTGCCCATCTGAAACAAGGCTTTCGGAACATATGCTTGTTCTCTAATGACTCTTTAATACTATAGAATAAACAATTATTTCTTTTTATAGCTTGGACATAGTGAGAAATTAAAGATTTCAGTGACCAGTAATTTTAATCTACTTCCACACTGTCATGGTTGAGACACTGTTTCTCTTTCCCTTCAAAGATGGGGATGTTGCCCATTCCATTTTAGAAGTGACGACTCTTCTCTTAAAGGTTGAAAATAAGGGCATATTTATATTGATTTTGGGGCCAGCTAAATTTTTTTCAGCAATGTTTTAATTTTTATTTTCTCTCTAAAGTCTCAGAACATTTTCCCCCTAGTTTGGAATGTTTGAAGTCATGGCAATTGCATATCTGATAGAGTTTTCATTTTATATCTGATTAGACTTGTATGCATGACTAACTATAGTAATTCCTCTTGAGTCACCCTCCTTTCTGTGTTAGTGTTTTGAATGGAGACTAGCAATTTCTTCAGTGGCATTTAGTGACTTTAATATGAATAAATAAACATAATAACAACTATTTTATTTAATAGTATCTTTTAAAAGTACAAAAACTCAAATCATTAAAAAAATTGTTTCATGATCTTCCCTTCCTGCTGAGATTTCTGGGGCACCCTAAGATGTTTGGAGCCACCTAAAGACTTTAGCATCTGTATACCTGTGTACCCACTTTCACTAGACCAGCAGACCCAGAAGCATATAGGTTATATTCCCTTCCCAAACATATCTTGCCAGCCTGCTGAGACCTTGAGGTACTCCTAGCTGCCTTGAACCTCCTGCTAGCCTCATTGAACCCCATTATTGTTCCCCACCTTCATCAGACCCACATATACTGAGCCATACAGCTAGCCCAAGGACACTCATGAAAGGCTTGCTACATCAGTATTATCAAGGTTAGGCCCCCTCCCAATACCTACTACAACAGGAACGTTCAGTGACTTATACCATCCAGATGCCTAAAAGCTCTCAGAAGAGCACAGTGAATAAAATTCAGGCTAATATGACACCTTCAAAGCACAACTATCCTATTACTGCAAGCCCTAGATATCCTAACCCAATTGAACCACAAAAAAAAAAAAAACACCTTAAATCCAATCTTATAAATATAACAGAGGACTTTAAAGAGACGCAAATAAATCCTCTAAAGAAATACAGGAAAATATAATTAAACAAGTCAAGTAAATAAAATTGTTCAAATGGAAATAGTCACAATAAAGAAAACTCAAACTGAGGAAATCCTGGAGACAGAAAACCTAGGGAAGAGAACAGGAGCAACAGATGCAAGCATCACCAACAGAATGCAAGAAATAGAAGAGAAAATCTCAGGCATAGAAGATACATTAGAACAAATTGTTACATCTGTTAAAGAAAATATCAAGTCTAAAAATTTTCTGAAACAAAACAGCCAGAAAATCTGGCATAGTATGAAAAGACCTAACCTAAGAATAATAGGAATGGAAGAAGGAGAGGAGTCCTAGCTCCACTTAACAGAAAATATTTTCACAGAAATCACAGATGAAAACATTCCCAACCTAAAGAAAGAGATACCTATAACAGACAAGAATCTTATAGAACACCAATTAAACTTGAGCAGAAAAGAAAATTCTTCTGTCATACAATAATCAAAACACAAAATATATTGAACAAAGTGAGACTATTAAAAGCAGCAAGAAAAAAAGGCCACATAACATGTAAAGCAGACTTATTAGAATTATACCTGACATGTCTACCTGACATCTCTCTTTTTTTATTGGATATTTTATTTATTTACATTTCAGATGCCATCCTCTTTCCCCATTTCCCTCCCTAAAAACCACATATCCCATCCCACATCCTCCTTTCTGCTTTTATACCATTTTAATTACATGTAAGTATTAAGGTCAGTTCTAGGTTGAGGAACTAGCAATACAATAGATGCAGATACTCAAGAAACAAGCAAGCCGATAAACACAAATACTCAAAGAACGAGCAATGCAATAAAAAAAAGCCTGTGATCACTGTTTCTAAGGGTTTATCAGGATAATCAAAATATCTGAGCCTATTTCCCTGTTCTAGCACAAAGTCATTTTCATGTCTGAAGCCTACTTCTTTGTTCTAGCCTAAGATTTGGATTCTTACCTGAAATTACTTCTTTGTTCTAGTCTAATGTCAGACTTCTGCCTGAAGCCCACCTCCTTGTTCTAGGCCCATGTCAGATTCTTTCCAAGCAGCACCAAAAGCTATCCCCCTTTTTTATTTCTTAAACAAGACTGAGTCTATCTTAGGTCATTCTGTTGAGAATGCCTTCCTTATCCAACATGGAATATACATTATCCAAAGCAATGCACTTCTGTCTTAGCTTGGTAAGGCTCTGTACAGAATTTTACCCATCCTTGGGTTTCCAGCCTGTTAATTTAATTAACTCTGTCTGTGGGTCCATTTTCAGGTTCAAGCCATGTACTTTGGCTCCCAACATGTTGATTTTGTTAAAGACAAACTGTAACATGATAGACAGGAATAAAAGTATTCCCAGGACAAAAAGGGCTCATGTTTTCTTTATTTTATTTTTTTAAATTGGATCTATGCTTGACTTCTCAACAGAGACACTAGAAACTAGAAGAGCCTGGGCAGATATTTTGCAACATATAAAAAGCCACAGGAGCCAACCTAGACTACTATACTCAGCAAAACTGCTAATCACACTACATGGAGGAATGTATATGACATTTCAAGAAAATTTCAAATTCAAAAATATCTATCTACAAATCTAGCCCTAAAGAGAATACTAGAAGAAAAAAATGAACCCAAGGACCATAACTACATCTAATAAAACTCAGGAAATAACCAATTCCATACCAGCATACTGAAGTGCACACACACACACACATGCACACAGTCACACACACACACACACACACACACACCTCACAAATATCAAAGCAAGAGGAAGCAATAATTACTGGTCATTAATATATTTTAACATAAATAGAATCAATTCTCCAATTTTTAAAAAGTACAGACTAACAGAATGAACACAAAAAGAGGATCCATCATTCTGCTGCGTACAAGAAACATAACTCAGCAATCAAGATAGACATTACTTCAGTGTAAAATGCTGGGAAAAGTTTTCCAAGCAAACTAGCCCAAGGTAAACCTTGTCATAGACATACTAATATCTAACAGAACAGACATTCAATCAAAATTAATCAAAATAGATAGCAAAGGACACTAATCAAAGGAAAAATCTATGAAGAATATAGTTCAGTTGAGAACATGTATGACTCAAATAAAAGCACACCTACATTTGTAGAAGAGCATTGCAAAAGTTTAAACCCCACATCAAATCCCACATATTATTAGTGGATACTTAACAATCCACTGTCACCAAGTCATCTAGACAAAAACTTAACAGAGAAATAATGAAACTAACAGATATGATTAATCAAATGGCCCTAACACACATCTATAGAATATTTTACCCAACCAAGAAAGAATATACCTACTTCTTTGGATCTCATGAATCCTTCTCCAAAACTGAACGTATAGTCAATTCCAAAGTAAGACTTAACAGATACAAGGAAATTAAAAAGACATGTTGTATTTTATCAGACTACCATGATTAAAGTTGGACTTCAACAACAGAACCACCACAAAACATACATACTGAAGAACTGTTTACTCAATGATCTCTGGATCATGGAAGAAATAAAGGAAGAGATTAAAGACTTTCTATAATTCAATGAAAATGAAGGCACAACATACCCAAATTCCTGGGACACAAGGAATGCAGTGCTATGAGGAAATTACATAGAACTAAGTGCCTCCAAAAAGAAATTAACAATCTTTCATACCAGCAATTTAAAAGTACAACTGAAATCTCTAGAAAAATAATGAAGTAAAGAAAACCAAGACAAGTAGAAGACTGGAAATAATCAAACTCAGGGATGAAATCAATCAATTAGAAAGAAGAGAACAATAAAAAAAGAATCAATGAAACCAAGAGCTCATTCTTTGACAAAATCAACAAGATAGACAAAAACTTAGCCATACTAACCAAAAGACAGTATCCAAATATGCAAAATCAGAAATTAAAAGGGAGACATAACAACAGACACTGGGGAAACTCAAAAAATCATTAAGTATAACTTCATAAGAGAAAACTGGAAAATCTTAATGAAATGAACAAGTTTGTAAACAGATATCACTTGCTGAAGTTAAATAAAGATCAGGTAAACTAAACAGCCTTGTAACCTTTAAGGAGATAGAAACAGTCATTAAAAATTTGACAACCAAAAAGGAACCAGGAAGATGATTTTAGCACAGAATTTTACTAGTCCTTCTAAAAAAGGAGCTAATACCTATAATCCTCAAACTATTTAACAAAGTAGAAGCAGAGAGAACACTGTCAAACTCCTTCTATGAAGTCACAGTCACCCTGATACCTAAACCAAAGACTCACCAAAGAAAGAGAATTTCAGACCAAATTTTCTTATGAATATTGAAAAATAGGCAATAGAATACTTGCAAACTGAATCTACATCAAAAACATCACCCACCATAATCAAGTAGGCTTTATTCCATGGATGAACAGATAGTTCAATATATGAAAATCTACCATATAAACAAACTGGAAAAAAAGTCCAATGACCATCTCATTAGAAGCTGAAAAAGCCTTTGACAAAATCCCAACATCCCTTCATGTTAACATTCTTAGAGAAATCAGGGGTAAAAAGCTCTCATTCAAACATAATAAAAGCAAGCCAATAGCCAAAGAACATTAGATGGAGAGAAACTTCTACCAATTATATTAAAATCACAGACTAAACAAAGTTGCCATACTCTCCCTATCCATTCAATATAGTACTTGAATTTTTAGATAAAGTAACAATATAACTAAATAAGATCAAGGGTGTAGGACTACCCTGATTCGTGGCTGAGCATGGTCCTGGAACCCCGAGACTCTAAGTGAGAAATGGCAGGTCCCCAGAACCCAGAGTCCTGATGCATACTCTTGTCTCCATAGACCTACATTGTTCAGTCATGTAGACCATTACAGCCCCTTCCAAAGTGCACAGGTAGAGGGCATGACCATAGGCCTCAGGCCCTAGGGATTTACATACTAATGAAGGCCAGAAGGCAGAGCAAATTAAGCATTCCTCCCCAGACCCTCCCATTTTTCCCTCCCTATTTAACTCAGAACTGCCCTGAGTTTCACAGGGGTACATCCAAATCCATCCACCATCCGCTGTGACAATAAACCCTTTTGGAACCAAGGACTTTCTTGTGTCATTGGGACCTGCCACCACCAAAGCCTCCAGCCTTTGGAACTCCAGACGTTTCTCGTGCATGTGGGACTCACCAGCATGGAAAGCCTCTGGGACTCCTCTTCCACTGTGGCTTATTTTTTCCACACAAGGTGATATAAACTGGAAAGGAAGAAGTCACAGTGTTCCTAATTGTGGATGATATTACAGTATACATAGGTGGGCTCCCAAAATTCTACTAGAGAACTTGTACAACTGATAAATACCTACAGCAAAGTGGCTGGATACAAAATTAACTAAAAAAATCAAAAATTTTCTGTGATATAAATGATAATCAAATTGGGAAAGAAATTATAGAAACAACACACCTCATAATAGCAAAGGGTAATATAAAATATCTTGGTATAACTCTAACAAGTGAAAGATGTATATGTCAATTTCAACTTGCTAATGAAAGTCATTGAAGAAGACATCAAAATATGGAAAGATCCCCCATGCTCATGGATCAGTAGGATTAACATAATAGAAATGGCCATCTTACTAAACACAACTTACAGATTCAATGCAATTCCCATCATGATTCTTAATAGAACTTGACAGAGCAATTTTCAGCTTCATAAGAGAAAATAAACAAACAAAAACCAGGATAGCCCAAAAATCCTGTACATTAAAAGAACTTCTGAAGGTATCACCATCTCTGACCTCAAACTGTACTATATAGCAATAGTAATAAAAACTGCATGTTTTTGGTATAGAAATAGACAGGTTGATGAATGGAATCAAACTGAAGACCCCTGAAATAAAACCACACACCAATAGACATTTGATTTTTGAGAAAGAAGCAGAAATCATATAATGGGGGAAAAGCATCTTTAATAAACCATGCCAGTCTAACTGGATGTCTGCATGTAGAAGACTGTGAATAGAAACATATCTGTCTCACTGCACAAAAACTCAAGTCCAAATGTATCAAAGACATTAACATAAAACTAGATATACTAAATCTAATAGAACAGAGATTGGAGAGTAGTCATGAATTCATTGGTACAGGAGACAATTTTCTGAAAAGAACACCAATGGCTCATGCTCTAAGATCAACAATTGATAAATTGGATCTCATGAAACTGGAAAACTTCTGTAAAACAGAGGATACTGTCATTAGGACAAAATGACAGTATATAGATTGGAGAAGAATGCTCAACCACCTTATATCTGACAGAGGGCTAATATCCAAAATTTAAAAAGAATTCGAGAAGTTAAACACCAACAACCTAAATAACACTATCAAAATTGTACTACAGAACCCAACATCATTCTCAGCAGAAGAAACTCTGATGGTCAAGAAACATTAAAGAAATATTCTAAGTCCTTAGTTGTTGGGAAAATACAAGTCAAACGACTCTGAGATTTTTTTCATACCAGTCACAATGGCTAAGATCAAAAACTTAAGTGATAGCACAATTCTGGCAAGGATGTGGAACAAGAGGAAAACGCCTCCATTCCTGATGGGATTGCAAATGTATACAGTCACTTAGGAAATCAATTTGATGGTTTCTCAGGAAACTTGGAATAGTTCAACCTCAATATCTAGCTCTACCACTCCTGAGTATATACCCAAAATATGCTCTAACATCCCACAAAGACATTTGCTCAATTGTGTTCATAGAAGCTTTATTCACAATTGCAAGAAATTGTAAACAACTTAGATATCCCTCAATAAAGAAAGGATAAAGAAAACGTTGTACATCTAAGCAATGGAATATTACTGAGTCATTAAACAAACACACAAAAAAAAGATATCATGATTTTGCAAGGACATGGATGGAAATTGAGGATACCATCATGAGTTAGGTGACCTAAATCCAAAGGGACATGCATAATGTATATTGACTTATAAGCAGTTATCAATCATAAAATACAGTTTACCCACACTACACTCGACAGACCCAAAGAAGCTAAACTAGAAGGAAGACTGAAGAAAGGATGCTTGAATCTCATGTATAACGGTGAATAAAATAATTGTATGATGCAGATTTAGGGAAGGAACTGCATGGGAAAGGGGATGGGGAGAGCATGGCAATGGGGTGGGCTACAGAATTAGATGTGGGGAGTGACAGGGGAGATGACCTGATGGTCATTTGAATGAATGGAAGTTGTAGCTGGGGACTTGGGATATATCTCGAGTTTGTGACAGAGAACTAGGATGGGGGTGTGGGTATCTCAATAATCAATAGGGGTAACCTTAAGTGAAACTCACAGTAGTTTGGATATAGAACCTAGAGTTTACCTTCTGTAGCCAGATAGGAAACCTAGTAGAGAGAGAGGGATGCCAACATCCTGCCCCGCCTTCCTCCTCCCCCACCCCCCGCACACACACACAAACTTTTGACCCAAAATTTATTCTTTCTACAAGAGATTCAGGGAAAGAGGTTCAGAGCTGAGGGAATGGTCAAGCAGTAACCAGCCGAACCAGAGATCCAACCTGAGGGCAATCACCAATCCCCAACACTGTAAATAATACTCTGTTATGCTTGCAAACAGGAGCCTAGCATGGCTGGGCTCTAAGAGGCTCTACCCAGGAGCTGACTCAGATAGCTGCAGAAACACACAACCAAACACTGGATGGAACCTGGGGAAATCTTATGGAAGTGTTCTGTGAAGGACTGAAGGCCCTGAAGGGGATAGGAATAACACATGAAGATCAACAGAGTCAACTAACCTGGACCCTTGGTGGACCTCAGAGACTGAACCACCAACCAAAGATGATATATGGGCTGGACCTTGGCCCCCTGTACATATGTAGCAGTTTTGCATCTAGATCTTTATGTGGGTTTGGAAAACCAGAGCCGGTTGCTATCCCTAAATTGGTTGCTTATCAGAGGAATCAATTTACCTAACTCAGCTGTCTTGTCTGGTTCAATGGGAGAAGAAGCCCCAAGCCCCGCAGAAAATTAATGTGCCAGGGTTGAGGCATACCAGGGGGTCAGGCCTCTACTCTCTCAGAAGAGATGGGGTTTTATGGAATGTGAAGTGAATTAATAAATTATTTTAACATAAAATATTAACTGTAAATTACACCTGAGACTTTATTTAATGGTATGGTTTATTATATGCTAATACATTTATCTCCAAGTTTATAGCCATATGCATTATCAAAATGCCTTATCTATCCTTCTATCCCTTCACCTAAGAAGGAAGTCAGGTAGGAGGACATGATTACCCATATGTTTATGTGTAGAACATTAAGGGTTTTGTAAAGTGACACAAAATTTCCTGCGAAGGAAGAGCAAAAGGAACACTAGAGGCATTTAAATATGATCAATAATTTGTTTCCAGTGATGTGATGCTAAAATCTATTTTCTATGACTCCTTAATCATGGCCTCACAAGCAGAGCAGTGGTGTTTGGCTAGGACCCATACTCAGTAAGCATCATCAGTGCCATACGATGCCTCCTACATCCACATGGCAATTTAGTAAAGTGGATTGTTACTTTAGATTCTCTAAGGTCAGACAGCTCTGAATTTGACTGTCAGTATACTACTTACTACTTAACACCTTCATGCTCTTTATCTCACTAAAATTTGGTTTGGAAATTCTTAAAATGTGGGAAATGATACTTCTGTATTTCAATTCTAAAATAAAATTTACCCTGTAAGATACTTAGCATTTAGTGGTTGTGTAGCAAATGTCCTCTTACCTCCTTTTACCATTCAGTCTGCATCTGTTTGAACAGACAGAAGGAATTTCATTTTTGTTGTTGTTGTTGTTTTAACAGCATTAACCTTTTTTACTCTATATTAGTTTGATGACTCACTCAAGATGCCTTGATTTCATTTTCTAGTGATATGGCAAATGTTCAGATAAAAGTAACTTCAGGGAGAAGGGGTTTGTTATATCTCACAATTCCTTGTTATAGTCCAACATTGAGAGAGAGAAACATTTAGTGGACAAATAAAAAGAGTCCTGTGATTTAAATTCTTAACACGCTGCTGTGTTTTAAACTACTAATGCTATGATTTTTGTCCATACAGATCCATAATGTCAAGGGACAAGAAAATACCTTTATGCATGCTTACACTTAGCTTATTCTTTCTCTTTGTTTCTCTGTCTCTCTCTGTCTCTGTCTCTCTCTGTCCTTCCCTCATTCCCCCCTATCTCCAAGACAGACTCAGAGAATAATACCACTTAGTTTTGAGCTGGATCTTCTTCATGCCCATAGACCACAGGCCAACTTAATCTACCCCTTGATGGTTTTCTCTTCCGAAGTGATTTTAGATGTGAGGTGAATATAAATAATCATTGCACAGAGTCTCACATATCTAAACCTGACAAAAATTCCACACAACGGCCAAAATGATTTTGAACGTGTATTCTTCCTAACTCCACAATCTTTGGCTACTGACTGACTTTTGTATGCTAGGGAGTATTGTATCAAACAACCTGCTCCTCAGAACTGATACACATTCCTTTAGTAATAAGATTTTTTTATGAGACATGTTTTTTTTTCTATTTAAGGAAGAGTGAGATTGGTGTGTCTAGCATCTGGGACTGTAGATAAGAAGAGGTGCAGAGTGTTTTCTGGGGAAGATGAACACTGAAACAATGTAGACACAGAAAGATATTGTGAGAAAGCTGGGGTGGATAGATTCAACTAGAGCGTGTTTTAATAAAATGCTTATACCCTCCATTGCTCAGACATTAATTATTCAAGAACATTATGAAGCAAAAATGCGAAATTGAAAAATCACAGCATTAGTGGTCTAAAACACAACAGTGAACTAAGAATTTCAATTACAGCACTCCTCTTTGTCTCATAAATGTTGAGCTTCTCCTAGTTTATCTTTAGTACATAATGTTTGGAGAAAAAAAAATCTATAAGAAGACAAAGGCATCAGGAAACATAACATGAGGAAATGGCCATTAATGACAATCATTGAACAATTATTGCACATAGCCACCCTATGAAATGGATGTAACTATTGTCTTCATTTTAATATCAAGCAAGAGACGAATCAAGAACATGATATATCCAGCCATTATATTAAATGGAAGGGACCATTATTGAATTTTTTTCTACTAACGAACATTTCCACACTCTTTGTGATTAATGGTTAACTTTTAGTTTAGTATTTCTGATTGGACAACTAATAAAATAAAAACTGTCAATTTACTTTTCTGAAAATCAACTTTTCTCAGGCATTTTCACACTCCATTTATACTACTAACATTTATTTGAAAACTGATATTAGTTACCATATACTCCGTATTTTAGGAACAATGCCATAAAGTTCTACTCACTGCCAATAAAATAACTGAAATGCATCTGATAGGCCACATTGGACATTTGAATGCACCACTGCATTATGCTTTTGCTTGGGACTGAATAGTCAAATCACTCTTATCCATCGTTGCCAAAACCATACCTGCCCCAAGCAGTACGTCATTGACCTCTCGACATTCATATCAAATTTGAATCTCATTAAATGACCTTGGATATATAAATAAGTTAACATTCTTTTAGTTCTTTTATGGTGGTGCTGCAGGGTATGGTTTGAAATAGAGTTTCTCTGTGAATCTCTGGTTGCCCTGGAACTCTTTCTACAGACTGGGCTGGCCTTGAACTTAGTAACTTGTCACTTGTCTGCCTCTACATTGTGAGCGCTGAGATTAAAAGTGAGCTCCACCCCTGCAATAAATAGATACAATTAGGAAGATGATGTTTTGGATAGAAAGTAGCCCTATATTCAGTGATGTCTGTAGAAGAAATAAAACAGAACAAAAAACATGAAGAAGCAAAGATAATGTGGGAGCAGAGGCAGAGGCTGGAGTGAAGGATCTGGAGTCAAAGAAGTTCAAGGTGCTCCAGAACCCCCCAGTACTTAGAAAGCCACATTGATAGGATTTCCTTCAGAATATCAGGAGAATTCACCCTTCTGATATCTTGATTTATAACATCAATATTCCTGAGATACAAAACTAATGTGTTTTGAGTTATGTACCAAAGGTTATGATATTTATCATCCAGATCTAGAAATGAGAGGGCCCTTGGTTTCTCCACACTCATTTCTATAAAGAATAAGTGACAGAGAAATCAATTCTCTAGCAGACCCATTGGAGGTAAACTATATGGTTTATAGAATATGCATAATGCTGATAAGGCTCAGGGATCTCTAATGAATCTCATTCCTGACTCCTGAGTTGCTGATTAATTACTGAAATCACGTTCTCTAAGCAATTTGTCTTGTTTCTAAGAATGTAAATGTTTCTTTCTGTCTCATAACTATTAACATTGTTCTTCTCTCTTAAAGATTCATTCATCTGTATTGTTATGTCTGCTTAACTACTATTTCACTCATCAATGCTCATAGATCACAACGAGTTTATTTGACTCTTCTCCCCAAATTTTTCCATAGCCATATAAATAACTACCTTTATTTTTAATAAATACTTTACATCATCAGTTACTTAATTTGTAGAAAATTTATAAACACTTTAAAGTATTTTTAATTTTGGATTTTAGTAGGGGGTAGTAAAATGGCACATGGCACAGGGTTGTTTGCTGCCAGGTCTGATGGCCTGAGTTCAATTCCTGGAAGACACATGGTGGCATGAGAGACCCAAGGCCAGCAAGTTCTCTGATTTCCATCCATATATATGCCATCTTGTCATCTCCCTCTCTGTCTCTCTATATCCCTTTGTCTTTGTTTCTCTATTTCTCTCTATCTCTCTGTCTCTCTGTCTATCTCAAATATATATATATGTATATGTATATGTATATGTATATGTATATGTATATGTATAT
>NW_021604564.1:30372277-30395700 GCF_004785775.1 Grammomys surdaster | reverse complement strand
TATATGTATATGTATATGTATATGTATATGTATATGTATATGTATATGTATATGTATATGTATATGTATATGTATATGTATATGTATATATGGCTTTTGTGAGGATTTCTTGGATAAAAAGGAAGTTTGAGTACATAGTGGCAAACTAATCCAATACCTCAAACAAACAAACGAACAAAAACAACAAACAAAATCAAACAAAAAAACCCATAAAGCCCCAACAACAACAATAAGAATAATAACAAAAAACATACTAGAAACAGTACAAAAAATCAACCTGAAAAAAGAAAGAAAAATAGACTCCAATAAAGAACAATGTGTTCAACAAAATGAGTGAAATGCATGAAGCTGGTTTCCCAATTAAGGCTCAGTGATGTACCTGATAGGAGCAGTTAACAATCAGAAAAATAGTTACAATATCTATGGATGAATTAAGCAAGAGATAAAGAATTCTGTTGCTCAATCATTCTCTATTGCCTTTTCTACATTCTTAATTTTGTCATTCATAAATTTATTCTGAAATAATAAGCAAAAATATTTTAAAAATTATTTCATTATGTGGTACAGGTAAGTATTCTACAAATTGCACAGATTCACAGAGATGGCAATATTCAGTGAACATGATAATAATCAGCCATATGTTAACTCATTTTGTGTGTTCTCTAAATTTAAAGGATCATGCAATAAAGTTGAAATTATCTGAAGACTTCTCTAAAATCAGAAGACCAATTAGGCTAGTGGAACACCCTGAAAGTATTCAATGTATTTTTATATCTCTGAAATATTCCCAATGTGATTTTTTAAAAAAAATAATAAGTTTGTAGCATGATATTTCCTTCTATTCTTTAAAACATAAAATTTTTTAATTTAAAATAATCTATATCTGCATGAAAAACTAACACTATTAGCCAAAAATATGTTTAGATTTTGATAAGACTTTTTGGTTTTTCATTAAATAGTTTATATACACTTAAATTATTACATGTTTAACTTTATAACTGTGTACAATGGTAAATATATTACAAATTCATATTTGAATATGAAAAGAACAATAAACAAATTTGCTTTCAGTAATGCATACTAATGTGCTTTAAAAATCACAGAGGAAAAATTCTCACAACTTCAGTAAACTAGATAATAAAAGCTTCTGTTATTTCATTAAAAATTCTCCTTTAAGGTGCAAACAATGTTGGCTTTTGTTGTTTTAAAAACATTATATACAGGCATATATATATCATAATTTTTACTTATTCACACAGGGGTTATAAACACAAAAAGGCAGGAAAAAGGCAGGACGTGGGCAAGGGGATGACACCGGAGCGTGGGTATGAAAGTATTCTCTTTCCCTGGAGAACAAAGAAGTGCATTCTATACTTCTATTGAGTTCTTTCATAGACTTTTATTTAAAGTATCTCTTGTGATGGCATGTTAAGGTTCATGAGGTACGTGATGTAGTGAAACATGCAGTTTCTTAGGACATATCTACCAAGAAGAAAGAAAATCCTGCCATGGCAGTGTAGATGCATTCTGGATTAATAGGAATATCAAACACCTTTTGCTCTCCAGTACAAACCCAGCATCATTAAAAGATCCTCAAGGGCATGTGGAAGCCAAGGTTTTAGGAAAGCATATACTTTAACTTCTGAATTCTCTGGTCTCCCCACATCTCTTACATAATAGCATGGAGGCAGCATTTGCTCACCAGTCATATAATAACTTCGGTCCTGTAGATTTTCATGATATTCCTTATAATATGCCACTTGTCTTGTTGCTAGCAAAATACCTGTTGAAATCAACTTAAATAAGGAAGATGAAGTTTGCTTTAATTCAAAGTTCTAAGCCATATATTGTATCATGACAAGAAAAGTGTGACCATATGAACAGGGTGCTAACTACATGGCTCCTGCAGTAAAGAAGGGTGAGTTCTGCTGCACGGATAGCTTTCCCTTTGAATACTGTCCAGCAGTTAGCACATGCCTTTCCATCTTAGTAAAATCTAGAAACTCCCTCTGAGAAATACCCAGATATTTGTGTATGAGGTGATGTTAACAGTAAGATAAAGTATCTCACTCACCTTGAACATTTTGAATATTTTGAAAAACATTTCAGTTTATCATTCCTTTAATTTGTATTTATGAATCTGTGCAATTGAACATTCAGTTTAGTGTTTTAAAAAAGAAAAATTCCTGTTCATCAGTCTTTTTAATTGCACAGGTAAGCTTTTCAAACTTTTGCTATTTTCAAATTCTATGTCTTTCAACATCCCTATTGCAAACTTACTTACACATTTTTAAATTAACTGCTTGATTTAGCCTTGCTTCTAGTCTTCGATAAACATTTTCTTCCTTTATGATAAAATTTTCATTAGCCTAAATTTCTTATTATCTTTTCTTTGTTTCTTAAATATTTGTTCTATTATATATTCACAACTTTAAATTCAAAGGATCAGATTTCTTAACAGAAATTTACATACTGATTAAATTATAAATATAAATAAATTATAAATATTAAAAAGTTGAACAATAACCAATATATAAGAATAGACAAAAAAAAAAACAATGCCCCAGAAGAGGTAAAATAAACTGACATAGACACAAATTCCCACTAGTTCACATGTTAAAAAATCACATTAAGAACCATAAACTACAAGTTATAGTTTATACATAAAGTATCTTTATGAGAAAATTATATACATAATTTTCATGATGAAAAATGTATAAAACTCTGCCATGACATTATGAGACAAGGATTTTTCAAAGATATCATTGGGTTTGTTTTTGTGTAGGCCATCTACTGCTGGGCATGCAGTGTATCCTTAAGTTTGTTTCCCTAGTGCAGTGGAGATTTCCTAAAATATATGAAAGATTTTCTAATGAAGTCTTTAAATATTGGAGAAGACATGTCCCAACTGGCCATCACTTGTCACAAAACTTCAAATTGGGGAATGGTTACATACAAATGAGTTGCTAGCAAAAGTGTTTTCACAACTATCCCCAATCAACATAGCTCTTGCCAAGACAGTAGGTTGTTGTCCACTAAGTTGCAGCAAACCCTCATTGCTAAAGACAATATCCACCCAACTCTTTGAACATGAAATGTTCTACATGATGCTTACATTGAACTCTTGCCCATATGTTATAATGTTATTTATACAGGAAGATACTCCTAAGGTTACTAAAGGAGAAATGTAAACACTTACCTAGTCACAACAAACTCTTTGACCTACAATATTCTGTTGACTAGAAAGTATGCTAGGACAATGGTGGCACAAAGTTATTGGGAGTAACCAACCAATGTCTGGTTTGATTCAAGTCCCACTTCAGAAGATGGAATCCATACCTGACATTGCTTGAGTGACATAGAAACAGAGTCTAGACAGCCCAGAGACAAAGGGTAAATCAGCTGGTCTTAATGAGAAAAAGAAGGTAGTATAGTGATAAAGTTACTCATAATTAATGATTCTTAATGATATTCTGACAGATTCATAAATTAGGGCTAAAATACAGCACATGTTGGTACAGATATGGAAAAAAAGAACCTCACATTTGTTATTCTTAGAAATATAAATTTGTGTGTTCCAGATGAAAATCAGTATTAAGATGTTTCAAAAGGCTAAAAATAGAAATAGATATACCCTATGACACAGTTGTTGGGTATTTATCCAGGGGACTTTATATTGTCCTACAAAGACACTTACTGTGTTGGCTATTCTTTGCTTTCAACTTGACTTCATCTGGAATCAACAAAATTCCAAAATTGGAGGGGCAAAGCTATGAGGAATTTTTGCTTAATTTTAAACCAGAAGATCCAATTTTAGACTATATCTTCTAGGAGTGAAGACACAACTTTAACACAGATCTTTGAGGAGAGAAGATCCACCTCTAATCCAACCCACATCTTCTCCTTGAAGCCTACAAAAGAACCTAGAAGGTGAAAGTTTTTGCTGTTTGTTTTTTGCGTGCTTGCTCCTCACTATGTCTCTTCACTGGCATTAGAGCCTACTTCTTCAGGTTTCTGAAGATCAGCTGACCCACCCACTTTAATAGATGGAGCAACTTCTGGATTCTTAGACTTTCTTTTCATAGCCATTCACTGCTGGGTTAGCTGGACCATGCTCTGTTAATCATACTAATATAATCTCATATATACACATATATAGTATATAAATGAATGTAATATCTAGATATCTATCTATCTATCTATATATATATATATCTACATATGGTATATATCTATATCTATATCTATCTATCTATCTATCTATCTATCTATAGACAGAGAGAGAGAGAGAGAGAGAGAGAGAGAGAGAGAGAGAGAGAGAGATGAGGGAAAGAAAGAGAATAATTCTACAAATTCTGTTACCCTAAAGTACCCTGACTATTTACTAGGAAATGAATAGAGCCTAGATGTTTATAATAAAAATGTGGAGAAGGCAGAAACTGTGTGGCCAGGGTATAATGTATGAGAGAAAAATAAATTATTTATTTTGAACAAAAATGTGGCATATTTACACATTTAGTCAGCTAAGAAAGATAAAATTTTAAGTAAATGACTAAAGGGTAAGTGTTGTGTGTTTCATTTCATTGTGGAGGATAGCTTTGAATTTTCAGATATATATTTTTAATTTAGAATACTGGCAGAAGTTGGGAAAGGGTCCATGGGCTAATTTCAATACAAAGATGATAAAATACAATAATGTAAAGGGTCAAATTGAAATAATAGTATCACCAATTAAATGTTTTCCAAATTTTACTAGTTTCTGATTGTTTTGGGATCTCTCTAGCCTTATTTTCATTTTTTTCTAAAGGATCATTGTTCTTCAGATATACTATTTCAGTTCTATCAATCAATTTATCTATCTATCTATCTACCTATCTATCTATTGATATATATATATATATCTTACACTTAAATGCAGTACATATTAAATATTATCTAATACTTTGAAAAATAGAAGGTAATTGGTTTCCCCATTGAGACTCCCTTGAAGAAAACTACATTTTCATTCGCAAGTGGTCATCAATTGGATATTGCTTCTGGATTAAGAATGCAGACATTTATCCCCTTCTCCTTACAGCTCTAGGACCCCTTCTGGTCCAGAGCCCCAATGGTGTTGCACATGCTGTCCAAGTGTTTGTGACTTCTTATATGTGTCAATCCTACTATTTAGAGGCATGTTCATTTGCTGTCCCCCATTCACTCTGCCTCTGCTGCACCTTCAGATTTGTTCCATGATCCCCGAGGGGAGGAATTTGTAAGGACATCCCATTTAGAACTGAGTGTTCCAAGGTCTCTTATTCTCTGCCCTATATCTGTGGGTCTCAGGATTAGTTTTCTTCTGCTCCAGGAAGAAGCTTTCCAGATGATGGCTGAGCAAGGCGGGGATTTGCTTAGTGATCAGTGTTGTTGAATGTAACATCCACCATTGTATAATTGAGACTAAAAAAAAAATACTCAATAGAATGTGTCAAAAATTAGGAATTACACTCTGAGTTGAAATAGTGATACGAGACAATCTGTGACCATGGTCTGGTCTTAATACTCAGGGCAAAAGGATTCCTATAACCCAAGATAGGGCTCACAATAAATAAACGCCCTGTTTTCAGAGATGTGGTAAGCACAGATTAATGTGATGCAAATGGAAATTTATACTGACTTGTAGGGTATAAGAAACCTGTATTTGCAATCAATAAGAAGAAGCCATCACCATTCCAAAGCCTCAGATGGACTGTTATGCAAAGAGTTTACTTGATATCTAAGCATTTCAATTGCAAAGTATAAAAATCAGAATTTATTTCTTTAGAATGTGTCTTATAACGTACATTTAAACGGAAAAGCGGCCATGTAATTCCCTACACTGGTTTCCACAAACTATCATTAGTGATTAAATGCATGCTTCTGGCTCACTTTTCCAGGAGACTATCTCAGAACACCTTCCTTTATGAAAGAGTTTAGTTTTTATTATATACAAAATACTTCAAGTCAATAACTTTCACAGTTCACAGAATTATCACAGTAAAGTAGTCTGGGTCACAAAGAACCATGGGTGTTATCAGCTTTCTCACAAATTTAAATCAATCAACTTACATTTTTTTAACAAATCATAATTTATTCTCTTCCTTCTTGCATTTACCAAAGTGTCTCCTATCAGAGTTTAGCAGGTTAGACTGTTCTGCAGGTCTATGAATTACTTTGACAATTCACTTTCTAGAAGAATGCAATGTAAACTGGCCAAAGATATGACTTAAGAACCTTGTGTAGGCACAAATAACTTGGAATTGGTGATTTCATTAAAGAAAAGCAAAAATAATATATCCTACATTTCAAGGACAACTTTAATCATAGTTCTTTATCAATCTAGTGTGAACATGTTTCAAACAAAGTTGAATATTATTTTAAATATATATAAACAGTGGAGGTCAGTTTTCACATTATTAAAAAGGATTAGATTATCAATTCTTTGGGTCATGAGCATAAGTTTCGTTTGCCTTCATTGTCTCATGGTTTCATTTTAGAAAATTTATTGTGCTATGGTTCTGAATTAGTATTTGCAGATTGCGTTCTGAAAAATATAAACTCATTGAGGAAGAAGAAATGACTACCTCAAGTGGGAAGGGAAAATGGGAGCTGGCTAATAACATTTTCTGTACTAATGCACTGACCTGGATTTATATCTTTTATGTAGAGGATACATTTGCTATGCCTGTAGGAACAGCTATTATGTACCTTAGCGATGCCATTCACCCATGCAAAATTTCAGAGACCTTGAATTCTACTGCTTGCTCCAGGAGGCTATATTTAACCAACATCTCAGGGGCAAGTTCCACAGTCTCTTGTGAAAGCACCAGATTTCTACCTTTCTGGCTACAGGAAGCTGTTTTGCTATATACTGCTTAACTCATTAAAAATAAAACAGAATCATAAAGCAAAAATAATAAAACTCAAAAATTGATAGTTATTTATCTAAAATGAATAGTAAATATTTATATTATAGGTTGTCATTTCTATATATGCAAAGTTGTAGCCTATAAATTAGTTATTTTGGTTACAAATTGATTCAGTTTTGTATGTATAGAATATAAACATGCAAATATATATTAAAACAAAAACGCAAAATATCCTTTAGCCTCCAGAATTAGCCATTAGCTAATAGATGCCAACATAAAATTTATAAAGTCAAGTTTCTGAGCTCTGTTGTTCATTTCCATTGGAATTTTATATATAATACTCAATTTCTTATCCTTTACAGTAAGCTATTTTACATGAAGTACAGTTATTCATGGAAAGAAAAGAAACAAGCAATCTCCCAGGAGATTTTTTTCATGATTTAGTCTTAAATCTGTGAAAATCTTTCAGTGCAAGAATTTCAGTGGAATTTCACTTTGAAATGTAAGTCACACCCTACACCTTTGGCTAGGCCACTTTATTTTGAAGTGGGTACCTTAGCGAATTTTTTTCCCTAAGGCTGGTGGAAATTCATTCATATTCTATATTAAGTCATTCAATTGATTAAATGAATTTATCAAAATATTAATTAGTTAGTTAATTGTTGACATGGTGTTAATGGTGGTAAAATGATGATATGATCATGTCATAGCTATCATCATTATATGGTGTTGATTCAGTAAAATCAAAACTATACTAATGGTCTCAATTCCCTACACACATCCCCTCGCAGAAAGTGAGGCAACTTAATTTTCTAGTATAAATAGTGAAAGAAGATTTATTAAGAAGTCACTGGCATTTAGAAACTAATGCCTTCATTTGGCAAAGGCAACATGTTTTTTGTTTTTTTCTAAAGTCATGACAAATAAGAGATCTCCTAGGAACTACATAGGAAGAGGGGGGGCTCATTATTTCATCATCATAAAAAAATCCCATATATCGTCAGAGTCCCAGAAAACAACAATGTAATCTTTCTGGGTTCAATCAAAATTACCAAACTTAAGTTACAGGAATTTCCAGATATGAATGATTTAAATATTAACCCAAACACACCAATGATATTTTAAAATTTTGATTTCTCTTATAAACTGAGGGAAAAATGATTAAGAGAGGGAGAGGATGTAAACAATATACAGGCTACTGGAATTCCAAGTCTGAAGATTTGTCACATGTGGAGGAGAAAGGAGAAGCAAAGGAGGAGACTTAAGAGCAGAGTGAAGAAGCCAAAGTGTTAGAAACAGCAGACTTAGGAGCTGGCCAACATTCAAAAGAGAGAGGCAGAAAGCAAAAAGAAAAGTTAATTCATGAGTTAGAACTCAGAGAACAGAGCTAAGTGAAGTTCCATGGTAGCCTGGAGAGGATGTGCTAAAGTACAGGAACTCTGGTGCCTCTCTAGAAGAAGAATAATTCTACTTTTTTTTTTTTTTTTGCATGGTGTTAGGTGAATCTGCATTCCTGGAAGTGTTTTCCTGGCTGGGTATTTTATCAGATCCAGAAGGAATGTTAGGTGTCCTCTCAAGACAGAGACTCTGTCCACCTGACCAGAATTTTCCTAAATGACCCTTTATTCCTCGTCTAACAAGATATAGTATGTTCTTCCACACTCCTTTCAGGATAAACTGATGCTAAGCATCATCACAGGATTTACTCAATGATTTGCTAATTGTTACTCTTCTTAATAAATTAATTCACATGTTCAAGGACATTGATGTCCGTTCTCAAATTTACCATAAGTTACAAAAATCTGCTGAAATTGCCCAGACAAACATATTAATAACAATGAAAGTTTTAAACTTCTAGTGATTTAATAAGAATCCCTTGCAGTTATGCAGTCACTAACTTGTGTTCAGTTTTCACATGAGCACATGATAAACAAAATTAATGTTTGCGTTTTATATGTTTAGACATCTGAAAATTTTATTAGTTTTAACTCAAGGTTTGGATGAGATCTTTGGTATAAAAACTGATTATAAATGATAAAAGATGTTATCTCAAAAACCCTTTTTCATAATAATTTTAAAATTTCTCAAAGCTTTTGGATTGATGTATATTGGAGTTGATTCAAGAAGTCAGGTAATAGATCACTATTAAGAACATACACAGATTATATATATATATATATATATATATATGTACTATAATGTGCAAAATTTGTATATGAACACATTTAACATATTTACTGAGATTTTGGACAGTATATTAAAATACTTAACAAATAGAATAAATATTACATTTCATAAGTATATTAAATATATTTAAGAACAGATTTAACTTTTATGTCGAAGAATTTAATGTGGATATTAGATTTATTTTACCATATTTTCATAGTTTCCCAATCTCAAATACTTTCCACTATTTTAGTAAAATTTTCATCACAGTTAATCAAAATATCTAATAATTCAATAATTTTTGAAAATAAATTATTACTTAAGATGTTTTGTTCAAGAACATTCTAAATCATATATTTAAATTGAAATATACTAGATTAATTATAAGTTAGATAAAAATAATGTGATTATTTTTATTTTTTCCTATACATAGAATTTATTATATATATATGATAAGATATTTTAATAAAATATTCAGAAGTTTTGAAAGACATTAATGCAAGCCTTGATAATTTGTACACATTTTAATCTGTATTATTTTTGCATACACACAGACCTACTTGCATGGAATCATTTTCCTATTTACCATATCTTTGAAAGATGATATTCTTCATATTGAATTATTCATAAAAATCCTAAGGCTAATTTATACATGAAAGAAAAGAAAAAAGTATTCTTGCTTATATATCTTTATTTATGAACAGAAATCTCAAAGATTTATAATCATTCCATTATGGCAAGTTTCTATCCTGTGATATATTAACATGTGAACATATCCTTAAGTCAAGAGGCAATGAGATCAGAGATAAATCTTAGACTATTTGGTTTTAGAAAGTTCAGAGTAGTAGTATGAGAAACACTTAGGTGGAGTGTGGTGTCTCACAGTCAAGGTTCATAAAAAGCCTAGTCAGTTTTCTGTTGCTGAGAGGGACTGGCACACCTTCCTCTACTGCAGCAGCCTGGTTCCAAAAAGCATGTGTACACTTATACAAATCGGACATCTGAAAGCTGACATCTACTCTTCACTGATAATGTTCATAAATGGTAGTATTCTCTGTGACAACCAAATCTTAGAAAAAAAAAACCTTCATCATTCTAATAAACTTAAATTTTATTATCCAGGTATACATGAATTCCAATGTAAGCTTTTGTGAATACCGTGGTCACATGTCATTAAGGTGATCTGCAAAAGACCTTGCTGCTCTGGGCTTACTGAAGTAAGTGAATGTACTTACTATGTAGCTTAGACATAACCTCTTTTGTAGTTTTGGTCAAAAGGTATCACCTCTCTTTTCCTCATTCCATAATTCTACTGATATGGCAGTTATGACTGTTAACTTTTAGAGATATAAAATAACAATATAATGTAGACTACATGTTTTCAAAAATCTTTTAAAGATTTCTTTTAAATTGCTTTGATGCCTTTGTAATAATATTTTGAGAGAATTCTTCACTGCTTTTGATCCCAGGTTTACATGAGAGTATTTCATCACTTGATCTAACCATTCTAGCTCCTAATTGAATGATACAGAGACCTGGTATTTTTTATTAACAAGCTGTAAGCACTAATAGCTGGGCAGATTCTGAGCTACTCTAGCCTTACTAGGCTTCCTATTACCCAGCCAAATCCCCCATTAATTGCCATTAGGTCTTGCCTCAGTTCGCTCTGGTCCATGTTTGTACTCATGGTTGCTCTTTCATTAAGAGCTCCAGGCAAATCCTCTTGGTCCATTACCATAGTCTCTCCAAGCTCTTCTCTCATGTTCTTTCTCTACTCTCTGGTTTCCTTTGGATCCCAATGACTGGGATTAGACATCCTGCACTATTTCTTCTTCCCGTCTAATTAGCTGGCCAATTCCTTTATTAACAAATCACAGGTAATGGAAAACAATTTTTACATAACATTGAGGCCTGTGATGCTTGACCGTGCCATTGTCTGGACTGCAACCAGATATCTGGGCATAGAAACAAGCATCTGAATATGCATTGCACAAAACTATCCTTGAACAGGTTTTGTTGTACTAACTTCCTTTAATGGGTAAGTGTATATCCTGTATCAAAGAAGTCTCTCTTTCCAGCAGACGGGGAACATCACAGAAAATCGCAAGTAGACACAATGCAGACAGGTAAACATTTCATAGGGAAGGGGTCAGTCCCAGTGGATCTACACTGGGGTTCCTGCATCTATGGCTCAGGGATCATCACTGAAGAGGATGGAACACAGTGAAGTCTGAGGTGAATGTCTCTCTTACAAAGCGATGGATTCATAAGCATTAAATAATAACAATATCAATGAACATGTTAACATGAACCTGGTTCTACCCTTAAGACAAGCAATTATAGATAATTAATAGATGGTGGGAGAAGTAGAAGTGCCAAAAAAAAGAGAGAACATAATGGTGGGTCTTTTATTTAACTTAAGAGAGAATACACATGACACTTCATATTTACGAAAAAAGATACACCATGAACCCAGGAATAAAATACCTTCCTGACAAAATAGTGTCAATTCATCCTCAAAGAGATAATGCATGTACTATGCCAAGTGTGAAGAATGTAATTCAGAGAGAAAAAAGATGATAAATTATATTGGTGATATATGTTATTTTAAGAAATTTGTTTTACTTGCCTCTTTTAGAAGCAGGAGAGATTTATTTCTTTCTCTCTGTTCCAATCTCCTTAGTAAGATAAACAGGACAATGGGATATTTAAGATTAGCATTCAAAGACATGTGCAAAGTAGAGGTAAATGGTTAGCCATAAACTAATGAGATCAGAAAGGTATAAACCCGGCTTTACAGATGGTAGGGAAAAGAAGGGTTTACACCATGTACCAAGATAATGGATCATTGCTACAGAACATTCATAGAGTCAAAAAATAAACAAATAGAAAAGACTAGCCTTTGGTTTAGTTTCCCATTGCCTATGAGTAGATGAGGACTGATTTTTCTGACAGCCCATGTACTTTTCCTGTGAAGTGCCTCTGCTAGTCTGATTTTCACAGCAGTAGATGTGAAACTTCTATGTAGGCCCTGTGACACCTTTCATGGTCATCTTGCCTTGGCAAGCTTTCCCGTGTGAAGAAAAATTCAGGGAATGATCTGAGAATGGTGGATTACCCTTTGGAGGAATCTTCTTCAGTCAGATTAAGGAAACTAGAGAAAAAAGTAACCACACCCTTATTATAGTTATAGATCAAAAAGAATAAAAAAAATGAGAGATTGAACATGATGCAGGTATACTATGTAGTATGATCCTGGTACATATACTTGATGCAATAGGATGAAGCCAATCATTTCATGTAATTCATGAACTCTAACAGAAAATAAAACTAAACCGAATAAAACACACACACACACACACACACACATATGCAGAGAGAGAGAGAGAGCGAGAGAGCGAGAGAGCGAGAGAGCGAGAGAGCGAGAGAGAGAGAGAGAGAGAGAGAGGAATTAAACACAGGAATATGCATTGCATTACAAGATGAAATAATTCAGAAATAAAGAGAGTTGTTGGCATTTCCTTTTGTCACCTTTAAATAATTATTTACATGTGATGACATGTAAATAAAATTTACTTACTGGAACAAGAAGCTAACTTCCAAGGCTTGAGCAAATGTCCAAACCAGAAAACATGGCCTTTCATTCAGAACTCCAAAATTGGAGCCAGAATTTATCCTTTAAATCTCCATAATGCATGCCTGGAAAAGAACAGATACTGCAGTTCTGGACACTACACTTACTTATATTATTCTTCCTACCTATATCAGCTACCAAACCCAAAATATCATACATAGTAATATCAAAAACTAATTAGAAAAATGTATAGGTGTGGTTAACACGTTATTATGAATGATCTACCCAATATATCCTCAAGCAGCGTTGTAGAAACTTTCCATGTGGAAAGTTCAGCCAGAAGTTATTCCTGGCAATACTTGTGTTGTATGCATTTCAGTATCTGAAGAGAGAAATTAATTTAAAAATTCTTGACAATACTGATCATAGAATAAATGTCTCTTTAGTAAGTTTGACTGCTGACATATGTAAGAATTCCTTTTTACTTTCTTTGAATTATTTCTATTTCATCCAGGAGAATGTACAGAAACCTGTTTTCCTACAGTCTCTATGAAGTTTTGGCTTTATTCTTGAAATACTGAACACAAATGTAAATCTGAAGAGGAAACTTCTAGTTTCTTTGGAAAGTTAGTTACATCAAATGATGGTTTGCTAGGGCACACACGTGAAAGGATGTCTTGCTAAAACCTGTGAAAGACTGTTTTTCTGAAGCAGACACAGGTGAAAGTATGTTTGGATATAGCAAACACATGAAAAGATGCTTGATGAAGGAGTATAAATATGACCCCATAGTCAGTCAGGGGTGAGTACTGAGCTTTGGTTTCATTTGCTCCACCTCACTATTCTTTGCTAAAGACATGTATGTACTGGTTTGCCTTACCTTGGTTAGTTGTTTAACTCTATTTGTGGCAATGCCATCATTGAGAGAAACTCTCCCACAAACTGATCATGAGGTTCCTGCGGGAGCTTACTTCCTCCATGGCCTTACCTAGGCCATTTGGTGAACCTGGTGGTTTCTTCAGGATTGAACTACAGATGCTGTTTTTTGCCTAGTGTCAGCCTGCCATAAGGAATGGACTGTAGCTGCTGGTTTGTGCCTGGAGCCTGCCTGCCTAGAAGACTGGTATGCAACCGCTGAATCATACTAGGTGTTTGCTATGAGATTGAACTGCTGCCACAGAAGATCAAACTTGAACCCAAAGAACTATTGCTGAATAGGTCCACTTCCCCCATATCCTAGTAACTTTTCTCTTCCACTACCTCTGCTGGGTGGTGGGCTAGAGGAGAGGTTGATCTCTTATTAAAAGTAGGTTGCAAAAAATTTATGCCTACATAAGTCCACTTTCAATCGTTCTAAATTTAGAGTTTTAATGTACCAAGATGTAGTAAATAATATAATATAAATACACAAATTTAAATAGAGAGATTACAAAGTCTAGGTGTAAATAAATGTTTAAATTGGCATAAATATATTTTTGGTGAAAATGCATTTTATGCTACCTCATATCAATAAACTTATCAGTGAACTTAATTATGAGTATCTTATCATACCTCAATTTTTGAAAAAACCTTTTTGTAAGCCAGAGGGTTAGAATTTATCTATGATATCACTGTACTCAGAATATAAACAAATATTAACAGTGTGTTAACCTAGAAACCAATAGTCATGTCATGGAGTAGCATAAATCTTTCGGTTCCAGTGATTTCATAGGCTTCAGCTATTTAATGGAAGATTATATGTCTATTTATTGAAGATAAGTTGTATTCTACATGCACCATACTTCAACTTTCATGATGATTTTTGTAAGTAAACTTCAAAGTGAATACTTTATCATGTCTTTAAAACATGATTTGATCTATAGAATATAGACATGCTTTCACTTGTAAATTGCCTCACCTAGGTACAACTTGCTTTCAAATTATTTGCGATTGATTTTACTGAATTGTAGAAGTATTTATATATGATTTGTTTGATTGTAGATATGCATTATCTCTGTTGAATGGTGGTTTTGTAAGTATTACTTACTGTTTTTCCAAGAACAGGCACTGTCATTTATATGATTTATATGATAAAATATCAGCTAAAGTTACAAACCTTAAGTTATTGTAGACATTTTACTCCCCTCAAGACAATTTGTTTTTGATTCACTATTTTCATTAAGTTTTCTTTCCAGCAATAGTGCTTAACTTTAATACCATTTATTTTTTTACTTTTTCTCCATTGAAGGGATTCAGTTCTATTTGGTGTCTAGCATCTAGTCCTCTGACAGCTTTTTGTTTGTTTGTTTGTTTTGCTTCAACTCTATAGAACATCTTTCTTTCCCCTTCAGTTCTACTCTGACAAAAAGGTTCCATAAATTTATTTTATTACCCACTGCACAAAAATGCTGAAGTAAAAATAACTGTGATATAAAGAAATTCCAATGCAAAATTTGATTCTATATGAAATTATTAGAACAAACTTTTCAATTTATAAACAGCTTTTTTTTCTACTTCTAAAGCAAAAGTAGCAAAATAGACAAATGTTTTCAATAGCTCTATTGAATAACAGGATAATATTATTTTTCCTTCTATGTATATTGTTTGTAATACTTTGTTTCTATGTATATTTATACAAGTGATTTCATTTAGCATAGAAGAAAGTAGTCACATAAAATTAAGTCATAAGGAGAAATGATAAAATATATAAAAACTATGTACTTAGAAAAATATGATATTTTGTATTTAATACCATTTATAGAGACTTACTATGGTGATATGATATTTTAAAAACTCTATAATTTAAAATATGACTGGAAAATTATATCACTTAATGAGTTAAATCAAAACCAGATAATAAAATTTAGACAGAACTATAAACCCCAGTGAAATAGAAGTAGTACTTACTTAAATGTCTCCCTAACCCAAAAAGCTCATGGGCCACATGGACTAGAGGCAGATTTTCATCATATTTTTCAAAGAGGAAATAACATGACACTCCTCAAAGTACTTTGCAAAATAGAAACAGAAACAGCATCTGTCAGTTTTTTTGTATGAGGTAAAAGTCACCCTGATACCAAAACAATATAAGATCCAACAATGAAAATTGCAAATTTCCCCTATGAATTCAGATATAATTATTCTTAATATAATACATTGAAACTGAATTCAACAACACATCTTGGAAATCATCTACCATCATCACACATGCTTCATCTGAATAATGTATAAAATAGTTCAAAATATGTTAATCAATAAATATAAACCATCTTTGAAACAGATGGAAAGCCCAAAATCACGTGACCATTTAATTAGATGCAAAAAAAGTCCTTTGACAAAGTCCAGCACCCCTTCATGATAAAGCCAGTGTTTTTTGTTTTTTTTGTTTTTTTGTTTTGTTCTGTTTTGGAAGGTTTTTTGGATCTCAGAATGTTTTTTCTGGCAGTTTTGTTGTTAGTGTTTTGTCTTGTTTTTTACTTTATAGGTCTTTTGGTTAAATGTTATATTCTCTGTTTTTTATTATTCTTGTGGGATTTTTCTGTATGTAATAATAGGTGAGTGTGTATGCACATGCACATGCATATTTGTATTTCTTTTTTGTGTGATTTTGTGGATGTTTTATTCTGATTTTTACTATACTAATGTGTTTGGTTTTCTTATTATTTTTATTTTATTTCTAGATTCCTGTGTTGTGATTAAAGAAAGAAAGAGTATGGATTTGTGTGGGTGGGGAGAAGAGGATAATATGGGAGAGTAGAGGGATATAATGTATGCCAGCTATTGTTTCAATGAAAAGATGGGTATTTTAAAAAGTTAATTTAAAGAATAAAAATTCCTTTCATAATATTTGTGAATGGAAAACTTTCCATTGTAAAACAAATTGTATGATTGATGAGAAATGTGTTAAAACTGCAAATTCTTACTTATGAACTTTAAAAATGAAAATAACTATCAATGAATTTTAAGCACGTTCTTGGTCTAACAAAGTTTGTATTCTTTTAGAATTTGAAACTAACTACATAGTATAATTTTGTGATGACATATTTTATGCCAACTTGTCACAGGATAGAGTTATTAAGGGGAGGATGGGATCTCTCAGTGGGCAATATATCTCCATAAAATCTGGAATCAAGGTGTTTTATTAATTAATAATTGATCAGGGAGGGGTCCAATCTATTGTGGGTAGTGCCAGCCCTGATATGGTGGTTTGAATTCTTTAAGAAAGCAGGCTAGCAAGCCATGAAGAACAAGCCAGTAAGCAGCATTCTATGACCTCTTCATAACTTCATAACTCCAGGTTTCAGCCCTACTTGAGTTCCTGTCCGGACTTCATTCAGTCATAGACTACACTGTACAAGTATAAGGCAAATACATTCTTTCCTTCCCTACTTGCTTTTGTTCATAGTGTTTCACTGTAGAAATAGTAACCCAAATGAAGACTGGTTGGTATGAGGATGGTGGGGCATTGCTGTAAAAGACCTAACCATGTTGTTTTGGAATGATTGTGGAAGAATTTTGTAGCATTGAACTACAAAATGCATTGAGTGTTGAGAGCTCAGTAAGCTGTTATGTAGCTTGGAAAATAAGAATGATGGGAGCAGATAACGGAGACATGGCTTTTGTAGTTTCAAAGGGAATCATAAACTCAACCAGACATTTCTGTGTGAAGAATGTGTGGTGCCTGGTCAGATGGAACCCATGAATCCACTGAGATAACAACAACAACAAAAAAAACAACAACAAAACCCAAACAAAATAGAATTACTAAAGTAAAATCTTTTCTGGGACAATGGATGCTGGTCAACTAGGGCTTAAGAATCAGCTATGGTTAAGAAGAAAAACAGATTCATTGAAGAAAAATCTAAAGTGCTTCCTGAGAGTCAGCACACAGTTGTGTAACAGAAGGAGTAAAGGTTGTACCTCATGGTGGGAGCCAAATTTGGTAGTGTCAGAGCCTACCAGAAGCTACTGGGTTTAAAGGCATAAACTGAAGGAGGGGCTGTCTGTAGACCATTCCACCTGGGTATTCATCCCATGTGCAGTCACCAAAGGTAGATGCTGATGTGGAGGTCAGGAAGTGAATGCTGATAAGAGCCTGATATATATGTCTCCTTAGAGGTCTACAAGAGTCTGACATATTATTCAGAGGCAGATGCTCACAGCTAGCCATTGAACTGATCATGGGGTTCCCAATGGAGGAGTTAGAGTGAAGACTGTTGGAGCTGAGGTGGTTTGCAGCCCCATGAGGAGACCAGCAATACCAACCAACCAGACCTCCCAGGGTCTAAACCACCAGCCTGGGAGCACATAGGGAGGGATCCATGGCTTCAGCTGTATATGTAAGGGTGGAGGGCCCTGTTGAACATAGGTAGGAGAAGAGATCCTTGGTCTCATGAAGGCTGGACGCTCCAGTGGGTGGGAGTTTGAGTATGGGGAGGTGGGAGTGTGGGGTAGGTAGGGCTACATCCACAGAGAAGCAGAAGGAGGGGTGACGGGATAGGGGGTTCCTGGGTGGGGGGATGGGGTAAGGGGATAACATATAAAATGTAAATAAAACATCCAATGAAAAATAAAAAAATTAAATTAAATTAAAAAAATAAGATAAATGGAAAGCAGCAGAGGTTAGGCAAATTGCAGTATTAGCATTTGAAAGGCAGTAGAGAAGTTGAGGCTTGACACCATAATGATAGCCTAGGACAGACTATTGGTGAAATACAGCCCATCTGCAGCAGAAGATAGCAATGAGATGACTGCTAAGAATGGCAGCAGATGTGAAGATGGTTTAAGCTTTAATCTCTGGAATGTGTGTGTGTGTGTGTGTGTGTGTGTGTGTGTGTGTGTGTGTGTTTATGTGTAAGAAGAAGACAGATTGAGAAAAGCAACCCGAGGTCGAGAAGATCATTGTCACATTAACAAGGGGTTCATTGTAATGGTTATTTTTTTTAATCAACCTGACATAGTTATCTCCAAGGAGGGACTCAAATGAGATAAAAGTCCCCAGAAGATAACGCATTTTCTTAACTGATGATTGATAGAGGAGGGTTCAGTCCAGTACCAGTGGTGCCTGCCCTGGACTGGTGGTCCTGAGTTTTATGAGAAAGCATGCTGAGCATGCCATGAGGATCAATCCAGTAAGAAGTATTCCTTCATGGCCTCTCCATCGGCTCCTGGCTTCAGGTTCCTGCCCCGTTTGAGCTCTTGTTCTGAACTCTTATCCTGATGGACTACAAACTGGAAATGTAATCCAAACAAAAACTTTCCTCCTCAAATATGCTTTTAGCAATAGTGCTTCATTATAGCAATAGTTACCCAAACTAAGAGAAAATGAAGATTTTTACTTACTAGCAGATCATAGTTATTCTACCATGAATAGAAGTAATACTTTTTTCCAAATTAAGTAACTATTTTGAGTTTGATGACTGTGCATATCCACTTTCTGTGTCCTTGAATATACTTAATGTATAAATGTGGTCAAATAAAGAAAAGAAGTTGGGATTTCTAACCACTCTGAAAGAACCATGGTTTTAAACATTGTACTATCCTCAGCCCTTCTGCCAGATTACGCCATTTCATATTTCAAGACTTCTTCTGGTAGAGTCTGGAATGATTTTACACTCACTATAGAAGAAATGGATACGTTCTCCATTCTTGTTTCATTTTTCACACCCTCGGAAGAGTTGCTATGGTTACAATGCTGCCAAGTGGCATACAAAAAAAAAATGTGAGTCACAGAAGTCAATAAACTTAGAAATGGCAGCTAGGAAAGAGTGAGGCGGATTTTTAATTAAATAAAAACCAGAACAACCTCTTTCATTATTGTCATAAAATTTGGTGGGAACTCCAGTGTGATGAGATAAGCAATCCCTGTTAGAGTTCAACTTAGTCTAGTAAGCTGATATATCGACCACAACCAGAGTATCTCCAGAACTGATGGCATCATAGAAATTTTGTTTACTACCATTGAAGAGGTAATCCATTTTAAACTTGGGTCAATAGTTAATCTAATCTAATGTAAGTTGTGTCCTTTAACATGGGAGAAAATTTCAAACCACAAGTATGAATAAAGAATTATACAGTGTATTAGAACTAGTTACCCCAAGCCAAGACACTTCTAGAAGCTGAGCAATACTGAAAGCAGAACATATTCTGTCATTTTCAGATGGAACATAAATAGGCTGTTACCACTTTTAGGTTCCAGTCTCCTGAATGTTAAGACAATGAATTTGTTTTGTTTTGACTACACAATGTGTGCTACTTTATTACAACAGCAAAGTGATTTTAGTCGTCATGTATAAGATTTTAAATGGGATTAACTACTTAGTTGGTAGCATCAATAGTTTGGCAAAGAGAACATACTAATAAAATTGGTGTAGTTCATCAAATCACTGCATGGCTAAGGAGGACAATAAATGCACTAGATTTTCTTAAATGGGGCTCACATAAATTCTCAGCTGTGAATAAAGTCTGTGATAGAAAAATCACCATTTGCTCATTAGATTCCCATAGACACAGGTAGCAAAGAAATATGTTCAAAATGTAGCCCATTCACAGTACACCCTTCAGTTTAGTTTATTCTGGTGTCTTTATAATGCAATCATCTAATCTATTCGCAATCCATGCTTTCTCCTCTATTCAGCATAACAATGACACATGATTTAGCTTTTGAAATAGTGTGATTCATTTTTCATACTGTATATGATTCACAAATTGCTTTATTCAGGAGATGAAAATGTGGGCTGATATCCTGTCAAACAAATAAGTACATTAAAAGAGAGAGAGAGAAAGAAAAAGAGCATATGTAGAGGCTGACAACTGTCTTTACAGGAAAGAATATGGCTTTGAAGCATTTTGAAGGTAGAAAGGAAAGGGCTACTGTACTTCTGTTCCTCAGTACTGGCTAACAGTTAAACACTGAAATAAGAGCAACATTGTGTTGAATAACATACTGGCTAGAATATTATGAAAGAATTTAACAACAATTCATATTATTCTACATGAATCAAAATCATACAGATTGCATATTTTGTTAAAGAGACAAAATGATCTACATCATACTTGAATGTACAACATATTAAATGCTCAGATTCCACTGGGAGATGCATTATTATGTGACATCAAAAAAGAGGAGGTATACAGCTAGAAACTACAAAATTACTGTAACAAGAGAATATGTAATCTTATATATATTTATCCATTATGTATTATACTATAAATAATATAATCAAGAAAATTGTTAGTTTTACTAGTAGGCTAAATTCTACTTTGGTTTGGAAAGATTGAAATGGGAGAGAATTTGAAGGCTTTTATTAGTCCTATATGTCTGTTTCTGATAAAGAAGGTGAGAATTAGTCCTATATATCTGTTTGAAGAAGCTTCAAAAATAGATCCACAGTAACATAAAAAAGGCTTTATGAGTGAGGAAAGTTAGGCTAAGTGAAACTTGCCTATTAAGAAGACAAAAAGACACATGAACATGTAAAAAGCGTGAGAAGAGTAGATCATTTAATTAATCAATAGCATTTATTTGGTAAAATGTAATTTAACTGAGTTATGAAGATCATGTGAAAATTTTATGTTTCATCATAATTTTGTAACATAAAATACAATGAATCAGATTGAACAACATGTAATTTTTTATAGGACAAGCATATAGGCATACAACAAAGCACACTGCTTTCTAAAAAGCAGCTTACAGATTGATTAAAAACAGTGATATAAGCAAAATAGGAAATGTGAACATTGGAGGTTTTAATTATATTACTCAAATTTGAGTATGTATTAGAGAATGATGCAGTCTAGTAAGGATTTGACAGCTAAATTTGTTTTCCTCTACATTTTCCTATAGATTGAGTTTGTGAGTAAAATCACTATTTCAAGAATGTTTGAAGAAAGCCTAGGGTGCCTAATGTGACTGTGCTTTAGACAAATGGAAATGGCTTATGCTATATCTACAGAATACATACAAAGATGACAAGCCCATGTGCTCCTGAGAGAACTTTCCTCTTAGAAAATTAGTAAGGCAATGTCCATCCATTGACAGAGTTGAAATCAATTATGAAAATGTAGACAAAGTATCATGTTGACTTTAATCTAAGGAAATTTCTCTAAATCTCAGACTTCTTGAAATATTTCAGTATATAAATTATCGAATGTTAATACTAAAGAGAAAGGCTATTATTATGTATGTACTTATTATAGTCCACATTGATATACAGATTAATAAATAAGATGTACCCTTTAAAATATTTTTAACAGAAATGATTTGAAAAATTGCATTTCTAAACTGGAAGCAATAATAAATCAATCTATCAGTAATAAAATGATTTAAAAAGAAGGACACTGGATATTACTCAGTAACTTTTTGTGTCTAAACTTCCAATAACATGCAGTAATATGAAAGATTGAGTGAGTCCTCAATTATACTGATTGGAAAGAATTTTCAAAATGCTGAATAGTCCATATATTTCTAAATATTTATCTTTTGTCAAAACAAAACAAGCAAGCAAACTAAAAAAGACAACAAAAATCAAGATTTAAAAAATGCTTTATTGCCATTTAAGAGGTGCTCAACATAGGATATCAATTGGTATGTGAAAAAAAACTATAAAGGCACCTTAGAGTGGTGGTAATATCCTACTCTTCATTGTCTCAAGGTTCACATCCTGGTTCTTTGGTTGGATATGATTGGCCATCGTGAACTAATGTTCTGTAAGTATAGTGCCAATTGTGGAAGTATTGATAGGTAGTACCATTTATAAGAGACAAAGTCTACAATGAATACTGTCTGTCATCGGAAGTGGTACCATTTAAGAGATTAAAGTTTAACGGAAACTCTTTTAGTACTTAATTCAAGACAACTGTTAGAGAGTAAGAACTTTTGATTCTGTCTGGGTTTTTTTCATTCTATGTGCTCTTTCCTAATGACCCAGCCATGGGGCCATTTGCTGTGATGTGATATAATCAGGTTGATATGACCAAAGGATGAATAGATGAGATTAGGCTGTTTCTCATTACAAAACAGTAAGCAAAAGAAAATAGTCTCATATGTCTGGGTTTGGGAGTATAGTAGAGTTTACATAGGTACATAACTATTGATTATAATCAATATCTATCTATCCATGTACGTACATATGCTTGCATCTATCTATATCTATCTATCTATCTATCTATCTATCTATCTATCTATCCATCCATCCACCTATATATGTATGCATCTCTGTCTCTCTCTCTGTCTCTCTGTCTCTCTCTATCTCTCTGTCTCTGTCTCTGTCTCACTATCTATGTAATCCACCCATCCATTCATCTATCCATCCATCCATCAGTCTCTCTATCTATGTCTACATTTCTACATATATATCATATTATATCTATTCTCTCTCCCTCCCTCCCTCTCTCCCTTCTTACTTCCCTCCCTCCCTCCTTCTCTCCCTTCCTCCTTCCCTCCCTCTCTCCCTCTCGCTCTTGCTCTTGCTCTCCCTCTTGCTCTCCATCTCCACCTCCAGCTCCATCTCTATCTATGTATATGGTTGTGAAAATCTGTTATTTATTACAAAAATTTGTGGATCAATAATCGTTAAAACTAATTTTTTAAGGCCAAAAATTAGAAGGAGATGAAATGCATGTGTCACTTTGTCAGATATGACATGAGCATTAGAATGTTGACATCACAATGGCCTGTCACCCTGCCTACTACAGAATTCTCAGAAGCCAGTAGTTGGTCTACCAACTGCAATCACCAGTTTGGTTTATAGTTCTCTGAAATAAAGTGACAATTTTACTTCAATTAATACGTTCTCCATTCCAGGCTCCACCGTAAA